>NC_069508.1:185523695-185668695 GCF_027579735.1 Bombina bombina | reverse complement strand
CTTGTGCGCTAGCTAACCCGATCGTGTTTATTCAAATTCGCTAAACCAGACATGAATTATGAATATTTAACAATGTTCTTCACATACAGAGCAATGTACTTTTATTGTAAATACATATTTCTATATATATATTTATATACCTGTACATCTATTTCTATAGATCTATGTATAGATATGTATTTTAGATTAACAGTATCAGATATATATGTAGAAATATATATTTAATAATAAAAAGTACATTATTTTGTAAAATATGTGTAGCACGCATCAGGGTTTGCAATTTAGAACTACTGAGTTCAGGTTAGCACACATGAAGAATTGCTATCTTCAATGCGCTTTACTGAAATATTAAACATAAACTATTAAAAAATATTAATTAAAATTATTTAAAATTCATATATATATTGTAAATAATCTGTAATATATATATATATATATATACACACACATATATATATATATATATATATATATATATATATATATATATATATATATATATGAAAAGAAAGGTATTGTGATTAAAGCGCATCTGAACAATTCTTATAAATCACCTAGCAGTACCAGGTGACGCTACACCACAGAAACCAATAGGTATTGTGGATGTTATTAGTCTAGAGATGTAATAATATCTAGATATGCAATACCAGGAGGTATGAGTGGGATGAATAATAGAGGATAGATATTAATAAGCCATACGCATTAGACTAAATTACAACACATAAGGTCATCAGATAGAGGCACTTCTAAAAAGAAAATGCGAAATAGCAATATATATGATAATCATGATAAAAGTTATAAATAAATTATTAGCTCCAAATAAAATATTGAATATTAACAGATGATAAGAGTGAAAATGATCACATATAAAATTAGTTAAAACATAAATAATAATTCATTATTATAATCAATACTGAATAGTAATGAAATATGAGGTATGTAGTCGGCAAAGATGATATCACTGTTATAAATCCACGGAGGTTCACACAGTCTGTAAATTCAAAGTCTATAATTTCACATATGCAGACTTCAAAATAAATATTTCTTTCTCTGTTACAGTCTATCAAATCAAATATGCAGAATTGGATGTAGGAGTTTCTTTGTCCGTTACTGATTAACGGTGGGTACTCACCAGATTTCACCTCAGTCTAATGAGGTAAGTATCTTGCCCGCAGATATATTCGTCTAAGTGGTTTGTGCGGTCTTAGGTGGTTTAAGACTTTTCCTCCGTTCCTCCCCAGCTGGTGAATGCGATCTGTATGATGCTCCGGTATCAATTGTACATAAAACAAAAAGGAACACTAATAGTGTAATACAGCTTTTTATTTTAATAACGTACACACATATAGGAATCCCTTATGGTTATGCTTACTAGACAGAACCTCAACAGATGAGGTATGTGACAGACGGTACAATGCAATTCACATAAAGGATGAAGCAAGCTTCCATGAAGTTTTGAAGTAATTGAAAAAACTACCAGGACCGGGTAGCCCGTATTGAGTCGCCTTACGCGTTTCGAAGTATGTCTCACTAAGGGAGTACTTCTTCGTACTATATATATGTATATAGATAAATATAAACTATTACTTTTTATTATTGGTTTTTTAATAGTTTATGTTTAATATTTTGAAGATAGCATTCTTCATGTGTGCTAACCCAAACACGTTAGAAATTGTGAACCCCGATGAGCGTTACACATATTTTACATTCCTATGTTCTTCACATAGAAAATAATGTACTTTTGATTATTAAATATATATTTTATTGATATCTGATACTGTTAATGTAAAATACATATCTATAGAAATAGATGTGCAGGTATAAGTATATATAGATATATATAGATATAAGTATTTCTAATAAAAAGGACATTATCCTGTACGCGAGCTACAAGATGGCGGCGCTCAGTGTAAAATGCAGAGCTTTACCAGCTGGATTCTGTAATGAGTTAAAATTTAAAAAAACGCCTTTAAAGAGAGCTGCAGGTTCAGGAGATAATAAGTAACCTGCTACCAAAGTTGTACTCAGCAGTTTAATGTCTTTTTAAGTCTGTCCCTTGTTAAAGAGACAGCAAACACCCAACGCAGACTGACCTTATTGTATTCCTTGCCCGTAGATTATACTCTGTTATTATGTCCAAACGTTTCCTTTTATTTCTCAAGTATCCAAAATCATGTTTGCTGGCGTTGGCCATTTTGAAATTACTATGGACTCCTCCTCCATAGTATATGTCACTGGGCTCCATGTACGAAGCGCCGGAGTCCTTGCGGGGCAGGTTTGCATATGCGAGCCTACTTCCCTCCATGTAAGATGCAGTGGTCATTAGACCGCTGCTTCTAACACTCTCCGCCACCTCTGAGCTGGCGGAGAGAAATCACAGAGAGCTCGCTCTCTGTAATTGACAATCCCTTCATTTGTGCGAATGAAGGGGCAGGCATTGCACACTCATCGGAGTGTGCAATGATACATGCGGGCAGAGGATCAACAGATCCGCTGCCTGCATGCAGCGAATGTAGGCGGACAGATTCCCAAGTTAAGAAGCGGTCCATCCGCCTTTTCATACATGGAGCCCAGTGTGTCTAATGTTGTGGAGTCAAATCACCGGCGTGTCATGCACATAGAGTTGCGCATGCATGGTGCCTCCGGCGGCCCTTTATTATCCGGAACTGAACTACTGCTCTCATTTCAATACAGACAGCACAGAGGGTGCAACTATATCTGTCACATAGCAGTTTGCACGGAGCATCTACTTTTGAAATAAGTTGCTAAGTATAATGTTTTTTATAGCATTTTCCTGACAGTCAGAGCATTTTATTATTGCACATAACATGTGTTTAACCCCTGCAAAGCCACTAAACACATACATAAAATTAGTTCTAGAGCAACAATGGGAACTAGCTGAGTAGGTCTGGTGACCCAATGGCAAAACACATGTGTGTAGCCACCAATCAACAGCTAGCTCCTAAATGTGCAGTGCTGCTAATGAAAACATCTACATATTCTTTTCAACAAAGGTTCCCAAGAGAACAACATACATTTAATAATAGAAGTTAATTGAAAAATGACATGAATCAAGAACATTTCATTTTGACTTTCCTGTCCCTTTAAGCAATTATTCCTATGGTTAAATGATACTACTAGTATTTCATGTGCTTGCTGTGGTTCTGCTGCAAATTGTCCCTGGAAAGGTTTTCCAAATGTTGTCAACTATGCAAGCCAATGACAAGAGGAATATGTGTGTAGCCATTAAGCAGCTAGCTCCCAAGTGCACTGCTGCTCCTAAGCCTACCTAGGTACACTTTTCAACCAAGGATACTAAGAGAACAAAGTAAATTTGATAACAGAAGGGTCAAATCAAATGTAAGACAACGACTACTAATTTAAGAGAGGAGAAACCATACAGATATTACATGGTTAAAAGGGGTAATTTGTCATCCTGAGAATGCAGTAATTAAATGGAGTGAACAAAACTACAGTACATTGGTCAGTTGGGGATGGAGCCATAAAATCCAGGATGTGGTTGGTCTAGGTGCAGGAGCATGTGATCCAGAGGTGACATCCGATTGGTCTTGGGCAGGGGATTGGTGACACCAGGATTCACCAGCAGAAAATAGGACATAAATAGAGGAAAGAGGGACAGTAAGACAGAACTTACAACCTGGAAGCTCTAGAAAAGTTATAAAATGTGATGGGTGTCAGGTCAGGTTTAAAAAAAAATATATCACATTTATTGATCTGTAACAATACTATACTGATACTATTATGGTTAGGAATGGGATTTCCTATTGATCTGTAACAATACTATACTGATACTATTATGGTTAGGAATGGGATTTCCTATTGATCTGTAACAATACTATACTGATACTATTATGGTTAGGAATGGGATTTTCTATTGATCTGTAACAATACTATACTGATACTATTATGGTTAGGAATGGGATTTTCTATTAATCTGTAACAATACTATAATGATACTATTATGGTTAGGAATGGGATTTTCTATTGATCTGTAACAATACTATAATGATACTATTATGGTTAGGAATGGAATTTTCTATTGATCTGTAACAATACTATACTGATACTATTATGGTTAGGAATTTAGATTTTCTATTGATATGTAACAATACTATACTGATACTATTATGGTTAGGAATGGGATTTCCTATTGATCTGTAACAATACTATACTGATACTATTATGGTTAGGAATGGGATTTTCTATTGATCTGTAACAATACTATACTGATACTATTATGGTTAGGAATGGAATTTTCTATTGATCTGTAACAATACTATACTGATACTATTATGGTTAGGAATGGGATTTTCTATTGATCTGTAACAATACTATACTGATACTATTATGGTTAGGAATGGGATTTTCTATTGATCTGTAACAATACTATACTGATACTATTATGGTTAGGAATGGAGATTTTATATTGATCTGTAACAATAAATACTATACTGATACTATTATGGTTAGGAATGGGATTTTCTATTGATCTGTAACAATACTATAATGATACTATTATGGTTAGGAATGGGATTTTCTATTGATCTGTAACAATACTATACTGATACTATTATGGTTAGGAATGGAGATTTTATATTGATCTGTAACAATAAATACTATACTGATACTATTATGGTTAGGAATTGGATTTTCTATTGATCTGTAACAATACTATAATGATACTATTATGGTTAGGAATGGGATTTTCTATTGATCTGTAACAATACTATACTGATACTATTATGGTTAGGAATGGGATTTTCTATTGCTCATGCAACTGTTCTATCATTTTAAATGTGTTCCTGTTCTGACACCTAGTGGTATCAATTGGTATTGCCAGAGTCTATAACAAGTGGTTTATGAAAACTAGGCTTGTGATTTGTTTCGTTATGAATGTGAATTTGTAACAAAAACACAGATATTTGTTTCATTGTTACTAGCATTTGGCATAAAATGCTCAATATCATTCCCCCTTTGACATAAACAAAGCACAGCTGTGTTCATTTAAGAGTATGCCATCATCGGTAGGGTGATCTTTTTTAGCTGCTAGCAGGTGGAATAGAGCAAATTTTACCTTATATCAGCAGTGATACCCAATGCCAGCTCTAAATACTTATTTATGTGGTGTTAAAGATAACTCCCTTTAAATGTGTTTCCAAATGATTAGTTTTACCTGCTGAAATGTATTAATTGGTTAATACATTGCATATTTACCTTCACTCTGTCATTTGAAATAGCTGTTTTTGCCTGTTGAAACTGCCATCTGTACTGAACATTTAAATACTGCAGCAATAGCTATAAAAAGCTATTCAAACAAGAAGCTGCAGCAGAAATCAGACTCATAGTGGAGGGGGGGGGGGGGAGAAAAAAGATTAGTCCATTTGAAATGGGAATTCCTGCAGCATCTTTCAAGACAATGCCATTGTATTGGTTGCTTGCCTGAATACATTGCCCATTTAAAGGGTCAGCAAACATTGAGATTTTATATAAAACATTTAATTACGCACAGTAAAACAGCCTTGCCATATACTTTTATATTTTTTGCCCCATTTCCGTTATTTAACCCTTTAACCCAAAAGGATGTTTATATACGTCAGGCGGTACTTTGCCCATCGTACCGCATAACAAATATCTACTTCCTTGCTTCAGTAAGTTCTGGAGAGAACAAAATTAAGGCAAATCAGAAACTCTTTAGGCAAAACATTTCTGCGATGAGATATTTTTAGTAAACATTTTTTTGCAGATCAATTTAAAATAAAATACAATTTTAAACTAGTCAGTTACACTAAAGCACCAGTTTAATATTGCAATGTGTGTCCACTGCTCCTTAACTGATCGCTGCCTCTGAGACTGCAGACATCAATCCGCCCGATCCTATACGATCGGGCTGATTGACACCCCCTGCTAGAGGCCGATTGGGCGGCATTGCACAAGCAGTTCACTAGAACTGCTTGTGCAGTGTTAAATGCCAACAACATATGCTGTCGGCATTCAGCGATGTATGGCGGACATGATACATTACATCGTATCATGTCCGCCATTCGGCCCCATATTGTTAAGTTTTTAAAATGTCTTGTGAAAAAATCTGAGAGCCAGTCAACAATAAATGCACTGCTGCTCCCTATTTGACTGTTCTCTTCAAACAGCACTTTGTTCTTGATGCACTGTGTTAAGGAAAATTTACACAGTGCAGCCACAGCACAGCCCTGTGTGAAGAGAACAGCCTGATGCAGAGTAGCGCTGCAAAGCGAAAGAGCCAACAGCATTTTCTGCAATGACATCTCAGATCACAGCATGTTCTGCCTTGGGGAAACAAACATCTTTATAAACCCTTCTATAAAAATAGAAGGATTCTAGGAATTCTAAATAATTTTTTGTTAGAAAAACAGTTCCCTACACTAAAAAAAAACCTTTCAAAAATTCTGATACATTTTTCTTGGAACGGGCTTTCTGGCCTGAAAAGAGATTTTAACTATAACATTCAAAAATCCTCTTTCTTGAAAATTAGAAGATCAATCACCAAGCGTCAAGTTAAGAGACTGAAATCTTAAGGCTATAGGAAGCCTAGAGACTGAAGTCAAGATATAAAGAAGAGACCACAGAAGACAACTGGAAATCTGTACCAGATTCGTAAACCAAGATCTGTGCGGCCAAGTCGGAGCAATCAGAATGACTGATGAGAGCTCTTTTTTAACCTGAATTTACACTCTTGGCAGCAGATTGAATGTAGTAAAATAAAGACAAGAGGAAAAGACCAACGAGCTGTTAGAGCAACTATAAACTCCGCCTAACGATCCCTGGATCGTGTCAAATATGCTGTCCAAATGAGAAGTCATCAGATCTAAATCTGGTAGAGTACATCGACCTACAATCTGGTTAAAGACATTTAGATCAGACCCACGGGCGTGAGCACAATGTTATCTATGTGGCCCACATGAACTAGCACTCCCCTGTTGCGAAAAGCTAATAAAAAAAGTCTGTCTCTAGTGGCTTAGAAACAGGCATCAAATTTAGAGGTTTAAATGTTATAAAGTATATTAATCTAACAATGTTGGGTTGAGCAAAGCTGGGGAATGGGTAGTAAATGCATTATCTAACTTTTAAAATATTAACAATTTTAGTGTTGACTGTCCCTTTAATACGATTTATTCCTGTTCAATTTACATACACATTTTAAGAGATTGATAAAATACGACTTTTGGTGAACAATTTTGTTACAATTTTTGATGCACCTTAACAATACAATTTTTCCTTGTTTATTTATGTGTGATTGGTTCAATTATTGTTTTTTTGTATAATGTTTAAAATACAAATTAAGTGAGGGGCGTGTCTCTGGGAAGCACCTTGAGTGGTAGTAAAATTGGTTGCTATGTGTTGCCTGCTTATCTTCAATATATGAAGCCATCTACTCTTTTCATCAAGATATTTAATATCTACAGATTAAACTGAATCCTCAGATGCCAGATGTGCTGGGTTCTACACAGTCCTACCAAACGGGAACGCTGATGCCTACGGTGACCCCAGTAAGGAGAGGCCTGCAACACCATGCCTCGCACGTTCCTGAGAGTGGAGCAGACAACCGTGAGTCTTCTGAGTCGGTTGAAAAAAGCGGCTCCGGTAAAGACGCTTCCCAAACTACAGCAGAGGGGACCGGCAATCAGGACGTGAAACGTTCAGCTGTGGCTATATATAGCTGGACGACTTACACCGGGAATTATGCTCCACGATATACCCACATCCAGCGCTACAGGACACCACGAGGAACACATGCAGAGGCTCTGAGGAAACTGTTACTACATGACACCAATTCAGATATGAGGAATTGGAGCCACTACCTTGAGAAGCAGATCGCTCCGAGACTGTCAAAACCCTTTTTTTTATTGAGGCGTAAAGTAAGGCATACAAGCGAGAGAATGCAAAAGAGAATGTCAAATATACTCCATTATTAAATATACACATAAAGTAAAGAAGAATATAAATATTAGGAGAGTTCTATTATACAAAATAAGATAATTTGCCCAATGGTATTTAAACCTTCCAGAATACTCAGGAGGCCACTCTTGGACTTTATAGAAATATAGGCTGAAACTAATAGTGAAGGTTACCTTGAAATAAAGGAGACCACTTGTGGGCCTCTTATCAAACCTCTTTTTTTACATATAAGTAACTTAACCAATATATTTATATGATATCATGTAAGGATCTATCATGGTTTAGCTAGGACATATATGGGGTTACACGCTAGGAAGGGGCATGGCATAACAAACAGGGCTTGACATTACCTAAAAGGTATTGAACTTTATATCTTCAGGCTTTTAACATTAACAATAATATATTTATCTAGGAGAAGCCAAATCCCCAGGACTCACAGATTGAGTAACATTCTATGAACACGATGCAGAACAAGCTGTATAAATTGGTATAATAGAGGCAGGATTTAACTGATAAATTTAGTGCTAGGAACTTCTCTTCAACTGAGAGGGGGAATCCTTATCCTGTTATCCAGTACTATGAAAGTCAGACTCATTGTGTCATTAAGGTCACTATTAACAACTATGACATCTAGAGCTAAGACTTCAAACATGTATAATAGATGCTGGCAATGTTAGGCGTTTGAAATCCTCATCCAACAAATAGCTGAGCCCTTTGGGTCTAATGGGCAAATGGCAAAAGGGGCTGGAAATGTTTAGATTCTGTAGGGAAGGGTAAACCAGGCTGCCCTGGTCTCAGACAACCCAGTCACCGAGAAAATTGCTGCCTACTCTTTGGTAAAATTACTTGTTACCATAAATGACCACAGATGCCATCATCCTATCTGGGACATAAATAGGATGTAGTAATGAGCTGAATGATCATCCCGACTATAGTAAGTATCCTTGGTAGTAAACAGGCTAGCTGAAATACTGGCCACTACTCAGTAAAAAGTAAGTCACATTTGGTATAGGAAAACATACTGGTGGTATTGATAGTTGGCGCTCTATGGATAGACTTGGGGCTTACACCTAATAGACATGTTACATGTTTAGTAATTTCCAGTATATCACCACAAGCTGAGTATTCATTACCTATATATCTGAGGGAGAAAAAAATGCAAGGAAATCGGACAATCTATGCCATATGTATATGTACATAAAAAAAACACAACATCAGATTCTTGTACTATGGGATAGCAGAGCATAGGGAATGTTCAAAAAGGCTGGGCACTTTAAATGAGCACACTGAGCTGTAAAAATATATTATTACTTATGGTTACTAAACAATATCAGTCTAAGGGAATCATATAGACACTTCTATGAAGTTCATTAGCTTGAGGGTGACTAACTAGAAAATAAAAGTCACACAACATGGGATAAATAAAAAAATAAAAACATGAAGCAGGTAAACATATTACATGAGCTACAGCTGGCATAGTAACCTATCTGATATATATGCTAAACAAGTGGAGCAGCAGAGAATGGTGCAGGACAGAAATAAAAGTCCCTCATAGCGGTACAGGTTTTATCCTTTGTACTGTTCAAACTAATGGTGCGTATATAAAAGGATATATATCTTTAGCACACTTATAAACTAGCAATATATAAACTTCAAACATTAAACCACCCCAAAGTGTATTGGCAACGCTTCATCAGGCGTGTCTTAGTGTGGTCTTACTATGATAGCATAACGTTCATGCAGAGGATTCTCTTGCTATTATGGGTGAGCTCAAAGTCACGGATATAGAGTATATTTAGCCTATTCCTGCTGCATCCAGTTCAATTGGAACAAACAGCTGGTTCCTCACTGCAATGTAGTCATTTGCTGAAGGTAGACAGTCCGGTGTTTTCAAATCAAAAACACTCAGTCTTGCTCCTAGCATAGTAAATCCTTCTGTCTCAGAACTGCTTTTGTCCCTTGTAGCTTTTTTCAGCTTTGTACCAGGGTAGTGATGCACATTCGCTGGTTTTAAATCAGACTGTGAAGAGCACAGCGTAGCTTGTGGTGTTTGTGATCTATCTGCTTTATGTGGAGATGTCCCCTCTTTAATCTGCTGATCGCCAATATATGATCCGTCTCTGAAGTGATCAGAGTGGTAGAGTATGATTGTTGATTCTGGTCCTGGGTCAATGGGAATAGCACTCTTTGCAGGCTTTGCTTTAGCTCCCAGAAATGGAGATCCAGAAGATATCATACACGCTGTTCCCATGCGTCCAGCGCTGCCATAGTAGTGTTAGTTGCTTACCTACCCGGTCATAAAAATCCTGTTCTCTAGAAAGTATAATGGCAGAATAAGTTGCTGTAGGAGGTGGTAGTTCTTAAGCACAAACGGCTGGGTGTACTGACTTATCAGAAATATGGGGGGGGGGGGATAGGCCGTTTCAAGGCCTCTGCTGCGTACCTTCTCTATGTAGGTCTGCCTTTTTTCATTTATATATAATAATCTCATAAATTTGTTCCACAAGCAATACTTGTCCCAATTCTCTTGGGAAGAAAAAGATCTGTGAAGTTTAGGAGAGGTAAACAGCAGTTTTAGCAGCTCCAATATTCAGTCGTAGCTAAAAAGCAGCCATCTTGGTCAGTGGTCGGACACGCCCTTCAAAACTCTTTCTAACAGTCTTTATTGACAAATAAGACTGTTCCACTACAGACTTGAGGTGATCTAACTGGACTTATTGTGCAGCTCTTATATTTTATCATGGTATTGATAACTATTGCTGTGTCATTTTGAGTTTAATGTCATTTATATTTTATTTAAGCTATGATTTTGTTTCCCTTAGATGATAATGTACCATGTACTCAATCTTATTTATGTAGTATACAAGAATTACTTAACACCAGATAATTGTATATACCATTGCTAGTTTCCCTGATAGGGCTCCTCAATATCTATGTAGTATTAAACAGTATTACTAAGAGGTAACAGCTGCATTTGGTACTTAACTTCCAGAGGCATTTGACATTTTTTTACCAGGTGTGGGCAATAGCGGGGGGTGAAGTAGGGCTTAAAACGCAAGAGATGTTGTTCCACTGTCTGCGGCGGAGATGGTGGAATAGAAGTTTAAATTTTATATTAAATGTGTTTCTCATACTATAACCTTATATGAGAGAGGCTATGCTGGACCCCCAACTATGTCACCTGATGACAATCTCTAGGTTAGTCTATATCATTGCATATAGTAACCAATCACAGTTATTTATTCCAGGTCTTTATACTTTTGTATTTACACTGCTAAATATGCTTCACCATTTACAACTACCTATGCCACCGAGTATGATGATAAACCAATTTAAGTTTTTCCAGGTAGTGTCATATTATTGCTATATTATTGATGCATGATTAAGGGACTGTGATCCCGATACGTCGCATACTTGTGCTGTTGTTATGCTTCAATAAAAAACTTTTTATCATGACATATGGTGCTGTGGAATATTGAATTGATATATTATTGCCTCTCAGGTAGATAGCTGTCAGATATAAAGATCCTACTTCTCTTTTTAAATGCCCAGAACATATGGAATATAATTGTTCTGAAAAATATTTCTTTACTCCAAACTGTAATCAGAAGTTTCTCTAACTTATAAGGCATCTGTGAAGATCCCCATGCAATTTTAGATGCCCCCTCTAATACTAGACTGAGACTCACTCAACTAACCTGATGTAACAGTTTTTTCTCCCCAATCACTTTCAGTTTAATATCTGATCCCTGTAAACTTTAAGTCACGTATAGCAGGCTTTGCTATCCACATATTTATACAACTCCTGAATTGGTAACCCTAGTATGGCGAGAGCGCCAATACAACTAAAAAGATCTACACAGGGAGCCAACCCAAGAGATCTAGGTTCATAGTCTATGTCAGACTATAGTGATGCTATCACACTAAATCAGAATATTCTTACAGTAACTTGAGTGAGTCACTATGTTCAGTAAATTCATCTGCAGAGCCCACTGTTGGAAATTAAGGCCTTATGGACACCAGGACTATAGTACCCAAGAGATAGAAGCAGACGCATTACTAACTAAGTACAAGTTTATATTAGATGCACCACAATAGTTATATCTCAGCTAACTAGTTCTAGAGCTGTTTTCAGTCTAAGTTTATAGTGTTTGTCTATATTATAGTAGCCCAGTTCTTTTGTATCTATTAAAGTTTATAATCACAGATAGATTACATCTAAAAAGAGGTTCTCCATCTGAGACCCAAGAGTGGTCTCCTCCTATTAAAAATTACCCACTATAGTTATGCATTTACCGCTATATTGAGAGGCCCACCTCATGTGTCATCTAGTGGGTACTATATTTCCAACAGTGGGGTTAATCTTTCTGATTTAAAGGGATACTGAACCCAAATTTTTTCTTTCATGATTCAGATAGAGCATGCAATTTTAAGCAACTTTCTAATTTACTTCTAGTATCAATTTTTCTTTGTTCTCTTGGAATCTATATTTGAAAAAGAAGGCATCTAAGAAGAAGCCAGCAAATGTTTGGTTCAGAACCATGGACAGCACTTGTTTATTGGTGCTGTCCAATCAGCAAGGACAACCAAGTTTGTTCACCAAAAATGGGCCGGCATCTAAACTTACATTCTTGCTTTTCAAATAAACATACCAAGAGAATGAAGAAAATTAATAATAGGAGTAAATTAGAAACTTGCTTAAAATTGCTGCTCTATCTGAATCACGAAAGAAAATTTTTGGGTTCAGTGTCCCTTTAAGTTCCCAATAAGTCATTTTTGGCCAATATGGGAAGAGCATTATTCGAGTAATTACAATCCAAAATGGATTAGGCCTCTAGAAGCCTACAGATGTGAATGTGTTTCAGTGGAAAAATTCGCGAAAATGCATTTTTAGTTAATAAATATTTGTCATCAGGATTGAAATTGGGAATCCAACCAATACTCAGATAGAGTGTGCAATTTTAAATAACTTTCTAGTTTACTTTTATATCAAATTGTCCTTGTTCCCTTGCTATCTTTTGTTGAAAAGCAAGAACATAAGCTCAGGAACGTGCACAAGTCTACCCAGAGGCAGACATTTTTTCACTTCTGTGACTAGATTTTTTTTTAGTGAAATTTTTTCTCTAGATAATTTTGAAATTAAATCAAATATTTTTTGAGGCAGTTACAGTAAATCGCCAGCTCATTTGCAGTGTGTTGATTAACTGGAGAATAAAGCAATTTGTAAAGTTTTATAATATAATTCAGCTCTGAGGATGCGCTATCCAAGCACGCGTTAACTTCATTTGTAATCAAACAATCGCGTTTACTTTCAACTTGTAATATGAGCACTACATCCAATGCTTGCAAATAGCCACAATAAGCCCCTTTTCGCTTGAGCTGAACTGTTAGCGTGCCACTCGTAATCTGTCCCTATATTTCCTCTATCATTTCCAATTATTCCCCAACCCGTCCTCTTCGATCAACCTCTGACCTACGCAGTGGCGGCTCGTGGGTTAAAATGGGGTTCAGATGGGGTGGTACTTCCGTTTACCCCTCTGCTCATTACCCCACAAGGACATGGGGTGGTACTTCCCCTTTACCCCTCTGCTTATTACCCCACAAGGACATGGGTTGTACTTCCCCTTTACCCCTCTGCTTATTGCCCCATAAGGACATGGGTGGTACTTCCCCTTACCCCTCTGCTTATTGCCCCACAAGGACATGGGTTGTACTTCCCCTTTACCCCTCTGCTTATTCCCCCACAAGGACATGGGTGGTACTTCCCCTTTACCCCTCTGCTTATTCCCCCACAAGGACATGGGTTGTACTTTCCCTTTACCCCTCTACTTATTGCCCCACAAGGACATGGGTGGTACTTCCCCTTTACCCCTCTGCTTATTCCCCAACAAGGACATGGGTTGTACTTCCCCTTTACCCCTCTGCTTATTGCCCCATTGGATGATGACTTCAATCGGATAGAAGACTTCTTCATCGCCACTTGGATGATGACTTCAATCGGATGGAAGACTTCTTCAGCGCCCCTTGGATGATGACTTTGGCCGCTGCGGATGTCCTCTTCTGTTCCATCGGTGGTCGGCTGGCTGAAGACGGCTAAAGGTAGGATGATCTTCAGGGGGGTAGTGTTAGGTTTATTTAAGGGTGTTTGGGTTAGAGTAGGGGTATGTGGGTGGTGGGTTGTAATGTTGGGGGGGTTGTATTTTTATTTTACAGGCAAAAGAGCTGATTTATTTGGGGCATGCCCCGCAAAAGGCCCTTTTAAGGGCTGGTAAGGTAATAGAGCTGTTAACTTTTATAATTTAGAATAGGGTAGGGCATTTTTTTTATTTTGGGGGGCTTTGTTATTTTATTAGGGGGCTTAGATTAGGTGTAAGTAGCTTAAAATTGTTGTAATATTTTTGAAAATGTTATTTTTAATTATTTTTTGTAACTTAGTTTTTTTAAATTTTTGTACTTTAGTTAGTTTATTTAATTGTATTTAATTGTAGTTATTTGTAGGTAATTTATTTAATTAATTTAATGATAGTGTAGTGTTAGGTTTAATTGTAAATTAGGTTAGGATTTATTTTACAGGTAATTTTGTATTTCTTTTAGCTAGGTAGTTATTAAATAGTTAATAACTATTTAATAACTATTCTAACTAGCTAAAATAAATACAAAGTTACCTGTAAAATAAATATAAATCCTAAAATAGCTACAATGTAATTATTAATTACATTGTAGCTATCTTAGGGATTATTTTACAGGTAATTATTTAGTTTTAAATAGGAATAATTTATTTAATGATAGTGTAGTGTTAGGTTTAATTGTAACTTAGGGTACGATTTATTTTACAGGTAAATTTATCTTTATTTTAACTAGGTGGCTATTAAATAGTTAATAACTATTTAATAGCTATTGTACAAAGTTAAAATAAATTGAAATTTGCCTGTAAAATAAAAATAAATCCTAAGATAGCTACAATATAATTATTATTTATATTGTAGCTATATTAGGGTTTGTTTTAAAGGTAAGTATTTAGTTTTAAATAGGATTAATTTAGTTAATAAGAGTTATAATATTTAGATGTATTTAATTAATATTTAAGTTAGGGGGGTGTTAGGGTTAGACTTAGCTTTAGGGGTTAATAATTTTATTATAGTGGCAGCGGTGTAGGGGGGGCAGGATAGGGATTAATAAATGTATTATAGGTTGCGGCGGTATAGGGGGGGCAGGATAGGGGATAATAAATTTATTATAGGTGGCGACGGTGTAGGGGGGGCAGATTAGGGGTTAATAAGTTTAATATAGGTGGCGGCGGGGTCTGGGAGCGGCGGTTTAGGGGTTAAACAATTTTTCTCTTGTTAAGTGTATCCAGTCCACGGATCATCCATTACTTATGGGATATTCTCCTTCCCAACAGGAAGTTGCAAGAGGATCACCCACAGCAGAGCTGCTATATAGCTCCTCCCCTAACTGTCATATCCAGTCATTCTCTTGCAAGCCTCAACCAAGATGGAGGTCGTAAGAGGAGTGTGGTGTTTTATACTTAGTTTATTCTTCAATCAAAAGTTTGTTATTTTTAAATGGTGCCGGAGTGTACTGTTTATCTAAGGCAGTATTTAGAAGAAGAATCTGCCTGCGTTTTCTATGATCTTAGCAGAAGTAACTAAGATCCATGGCTGTTCTCACATATTCTGAGGAGTGAGGTAACTTCAGAGAGGGAATGGCGTGCAGGTTTTCCTGCAATAAGGTATGTGCAGTTAATATTTTTCTAGGGATGGAATTTGCTAGAAAATGTAAGTAAAGCCTTAAATGCAGTGACAGCGACTGGTATCAGGCTTATTAATAGAGATGCATACTCTTATAAAAATACTCTTATAAAAATGTAATATAAAACGTTTGCTGGCATGTTTAATCGTTTTTATATGTATTTGGTGATAAAACTTATTGGGGCCTAGTTTTTTTACACATGGCTGGCTTGAATTTGGCCTTAGGCTTTCCACTGTTGTAATATGAGTGGGAGGGGCCTATTTTGCCATTTTTTTTGCACAGCAAAAATTACAGACACAGACATCCAGCTTCTTCCTGCATGATCCAGGACATCTCTGGAGGGCTCAAAAGGCTTCAAAGTCGTTTTTGAGGGAGGTAAAAAGCCACAGTAGAGCTGTGGCAGTTGTTGTGATTGTTTAAAAAAACAAAAAAAACAAAAAAAAAAAAGTTTTTGTCTTTTATTATTCCAGTTTGGGTATTAAGGGGTTAATCATCCATTTGCAAGTGGGTGCAATGCTCTGCTAACTTGTTACATACACTGTAAAAATTCTGTTAGTGTAACTGCCTTTTTTCACTGTTATTTCAAATTTTGACAAAATTTGTGTTTCTTAAAGGTGCAGTAACGTTTTTTATATTGCTTGTAAACTTGTTTAAAGTGTTTTCCAAGCTTGCTAGTCTCATTGATAGTCTGTTTAAACATGTCTGACACAGAGGAAACTACTTGTTCATTATGTTTGAAAGCCATGGTGGAGCCCCATAGGAGAATGTGTACTAAATGTATTGATTTCACCTTAAACAGTAAAGATCAGTCTTTATCTATAAAAGAATTATCACCAGAAGATTCTGACGAGGGGGAAGTTATGCCGACTAACTCTCCCCACGTGTCAGACCCTTCGCCACCCGCTCAGGGGATGCACGCTAATATGGCGCCAATTACATCAGGGACGCAAATAGCGATTACCTTGCAGGACATGGCTGCAATCATGAATAATACCCTGTCAGAGGTATTATCCAGGTTGCCTGAATTAAGAGGCAAGCGCGATTGCTCTGGGGTTAGGAGAAATACAGAGCGCGCAGATGCTGTGTAAGGGCCATGTCTGATACTGCGTCACAATATGCAGATCATGAGGACGGAGAGCTTCAGTCTGTGGGTGACATCTCTGATTTGGGGAATCCTGATTCAGAGATTTCTAATTTTAAATTTAAGCTTGAGAACCTCCGTGTGTTGCTTGGGGAGGTATTAGCTGCTCTGAATGACTGTAACACAGTTGCAGTACCAGAGAAATTGTGTAGGCTGGATAAATACTATGCGGTACCGGTGTGTACTGATGTTTTTCCTATACCTAAAAGGCTTACAGAAATTATTAGCAAGGAGTGGGATAGACCGGGTGTGCCTTTTTCCCCACCTCCTATATTTAGAAAAATGTTTCCAATAGACGCCACTACACGGGACTTATGGCAGACGGTCCCTAAGGTGGAGGGAGCAGTTTCTACTTTAGCAAAGCGTACTACTATCCCGGTTGAGGACAGTTGTGCTTTTTCAGATCCAATGGATAAAAAATTGGAGGGTTACCTTAAGAAAATGTTTATTTCAACAAGGTTTTATTTTACAGCCCCTTGCATGCATTGCGCCTGTCACGGCCGCGGCGGCATTCTGGTTTGAAGCCCTGGAAGAGGCCATGCATACAGCTCCATTGACTGAAATTATTGACAAGCTTAGAACACTTAAGCTAGCTAACTCATTTGTTTCTGATGCCATTGTTCATTTGACTAAACTAACGACTAAGAATTCCGGATTCGCCATCCAAGCGCGTAGGGCGCTATGGCTTAAATCCTGGTCAGCTGACGTGACTTCGAAGTCTAAATTACTCAACATTCCTTTCAAGGGGCAGACCTTATTCGGGCTTGGTTTGAAGGAAATTATTGCTGACATTACTGGAGGTAAGGGTCACACCCTTCCTCAGGACAGGGCCAAAGCAAAGGCCAAACAGTCTAATTTTCGTGCCTTTCGAAATTTCAAGGCAGGTGCAGCATCAACTTCCTCCGCTTCAAAACAAGAGGGAACTTTTGCTCAATCTAAGCAGGCCTGGAAACCTAACCAGTCCTGGAACAAAGGCAAGCAGGCCAAAAAGCCTGCTGCTGCCTCTAAGACAGCATGAAGGAACGGCCCCCTATCCGGCGACGGATCTAGTAGGGGGCACACTTTCTCTCTTCGCCCAGGCGTGGGCAAGAGATGTTCAGGATCCCTGGGCATTGGAGATCATATCTCAGGGATATCTTCTGGACTTCAAAGCTTCCCCTCCACAAGGGAGATTTCATCTTTCAAGGCTATCTGCAAATCAGATAAAGAAAGAGGCATTCCTACGCTGTGTGCAAGACCTCCTAGTTATGGGAGTGATCCATCCAGTTCCGCGGACGGAACAAGGACAGGGTTTTTATTCGAATCTGTTTGTGGTTTCCAAAAAAGAGTGAACCTTCAGACCAATTTTGGATCTAAAGATCTTAAACAAATTCCTCAGAGTTCCATCTTTCAAAATGGAAACTATTCGGACCATCCTACCCATGATCCAAAAAGGTCAGTACATGACCACAGTGGACTTAAAGGATGCCTACCTTCACATACCGATTCACAAAGATCATCATCGGTTTCTAAGGTTTGCCTTTCTAGTCAGGCATTAACAATTTGTAGCTCTTCCCTTCGGGTTGGCTACAGCCCTGAGAATCTTTACAAAGGTTCTGGGTCACTTCTGGCGGTTCTAAGACCGCGAGGCATAGCGGTGGCTCCGTATCTAGACGACATCCTGATACAGGAGTCAAGCTTTCAAATTGCCAAGTCTCATACAGAGATAGTTCTGGCATTTTTGAGGTCGCACGGGTGGAAAGTGAACGAGGAAAAGAGTTCTCTATCCCCACTCACAAGAGTCTCCTTCTTAGGGACTCTTATAGATTCTGTAGAAATGAAAATTTACCTGACGGAGCCCAGGTTATCAAAACTTCTAAATGCTTGCCGTGTTCTTCACTCCATTCCGCGCCCTTCGGTAGCTCAGTGTATGGAGGTAATCGGCTTAATGGTAGCGGCAATGGACATAGTGCCATTTGTGCGCCTTCATCTCAGACCACTGCAATTATGCATGCTGAGTCAGTGGAATGGGGATTACACTGATTTGTCCCCTCTGCTAAATCTGGATCAAGAGACCAGAGATTCTCTTCTCTGGTGGGTGTCTCGGGTACACCTGTCCCAAGGGTATGACCTTTCGCAGGCCAGATTGGACAATTGTAACAACAGATGCCAGCCTTCTAGGTTGGGGTGCAGTCTGGAATTCCCTGAAGGCACAGGGATCATGGACTCAGGAGGAGAAACTCCTTCCAATAAATATTCTGGAGTTAAGAGCGATATTCAATGCTCTTCTGGCTTGGCCTCAGTTAGCAACACTGAGGTTCATCAGACTGTGGCTTACATCAACCATCAAGGGGGAACCAGAAGTTCCCTCGCGATGTTAGAAGTCTCAAATATAATTCGCTGGGCAGAGTACCACTCTTGCCACCTGTCAGCAATCCATATCCCAGGCGTGGAGAACTGGGAGGCGGATTTTCTAAGTCGTCAGACTTTCCATCCGGGGGAGTGGGAACTCCATCCGGAGGTGTTTGCTCAGTTGATTCATCGTTGGGGCAAACCAGAGTTGGATCTCATGACGTCTCGCCAGAACGCCAAGCTTCCTTGTTACGGATCCAGGCCCAGGGACCCAGAAGCGACGCTGATAGATGCTCTAGCAGCGCCTTGGTTCTTCAACCTGGCTTATGTGTTTCCACCGTTTCCTCTGTTCCCTCGACTGATTGCCAAAATCAAACAGGAGAGAGCATCGGTGATTCTGATAGCACCTGCGTGGCCACGCAGGACTTGGTATGCAGACCTAGTGGACATGTCATCCTTTCCACCATGGACTCTGCCTCTAAGACAGGACCTTCTGATACAAGGTCCTTTCAATCATCCAAATCTAATTTCTCTGAGACTGACTGCATGGAGATTGAACGCTTGATTCTATCAAAGCGTGGCTTCTCCAAGTCAGTCATTGATACTTTAATACAGGCACGAAAGCCTGTTACCAGGAAAATCTACCACAAGATATGGAGTAAATATCTTTATTGGTGTGAATCCAAGAATTACTCATGGAGTAAGGTTAGGATTCCTAGAATATTGCCTTTTCTCCAAGAGGGCTTGGACAAAGGATTATCAGCTAGTTCCTTAAAGGGACAGATTTCTGCTCTGTCTATTCTTTTGCACAAGCGTCTGGCAGAGGTTCCAGATGTCCAGGCATTTTGCCAGGCTTTGGTTAGAATTAAGCCTGTGTTTAAACCTGTTGCTCCCCCGTGGAGCTTAAACTTGGTTCTTAAAGTTCTTCAAGGAGTTCCGTTGGAACCCCTTCATTCCATTGATATTAAACTTTTATCTTGGAAAGTTCTGTTTTTGATGGCTATTTCCTCGGCTCGGAGAGTCTCTGAGCTATCTGCCTTACAATGTGATTCTCCTTATCTGATTTTTCATGCAGATAAGGTAGTCCTGCTTACCAAACCTGGGTTTTTACCTAAGGTGGTTTCTAACAAGAATATCAATCAAGAGATTGTTGTTCCATCATTGTGTCCTAATCCTTCTTCAAAGAAGGAACGTCTTTTACATAATCTGGACGTAGTCCGTGCCTTGAAGTTTTACTTACAAGCTACTAAAGATTTTCGTCAAACATCTACCCTGTTTGTCGTTTACTCTGGACAGAGGAGAGCTCAAAAAGCTTCGGCAACCTCTCTTTCCTTTTGGCTTCGGAGCATAATACGCCTAGCCTATGAGACTGCTGGACAGCAGCCCCCTGAAAGGATTACAGCTCATTCTACTAGAGCTGTGGCTTCCACCTGGGCCTTTAAAAATGAGGCCTCTGTTGAACAGATTTGCAAGGCCGCGACTTGGTCTTCGCTTCACACTTTTTCCAAATTTTCCAAATTTGATACTTTTGCTTCTTCGGAGGCTGTTTTTGGGAGAAAGGTTCTTCAGGCAGTGGTTCCTTCCGCTTAATCCTGCCTTGTCCCTCCCATCATCCGTGTACTTTAGCTTTGGTATTGGTATCCCATAAGTAATGGATGATCCGTGGACTGGATACACTTAACAAGAGAAAACATAATTTATGCTTACCTGATAAATTTATTTCTCTTGTAGTGTATCCAGTCCACGGCCCGCCCTGTCCTTTTAAGGCAGGTCTAAATTTTAATTAAACTACAGTCACCACTGCACCCTATGGTTTCTCCTTTCTCTGTTTGTTTTCGGTCGAATGACAGGATATGACAGTTAGGGGAGGAGCTATATAGCAGCTCTGCTGTGGGTGATCCTCTTGCAACTTCCTGTTGGGAAGGAGAATATCCCATAAGTAATGGATGATCCGTGGACTGGATACACTACAAGAGAAATAAATTTATCAGGTAAGCATAAATTATGTTATTTCGTTGCGGCGGGGTCCGGGATCGGCAGGATAGGGGTTAATAAATTTATTATAGGTGGCGGCGGTATGGGGGGGGGCAGGATAGGGGTTACTAGGTATAATGTAGGTGGCGGTGGGCTCCGGGAGCGGCGGTTTAGGGGTTAATACATTTATTATAGTTGCGGCGGGGTCTAGGAGCGGCGGTTTAGGGGTTAATAACTTTATTTAGTTGCGGGGGGGCTCCGGGGGCGCCGGTATAGGGGGTAGAACAGTGTAGTTTAGTGTGGGTGCTTAGTGACAGGCTAGCAATAAAGCTGGGAAAAAGCCAAAGAGCAGCGAGATCGGATGAGTGATAACTATCACAGTCCGCTGCTCATCGCCCCGTACTTGGTGCGCGGCTTTTTGACAGCTTTATTGATAACTTTGGCGAGATTATTCAGGTCTGCGGCGGCGATGGTAGGCGAATTTAGGCGGGCGTATTTGGGCCGGCGATGGCAGGTAAGTAGACACGTTGATAACTAGAGGCCAAAAAGTCTACCCTTGGAGACCAGTCTACTGACCACAATTTCAGCCACAGAGCTATTCTGTTCAATACTGGTGAAGCTATAATTTTATCATTCATTTGAATTAGGTCTATAACAGCATAGCAAATAATATTTAAATTAAATTAAATTAATATAGAACATATTTGCTACAGTGCGGTTGCAATATTTTAAGATGTTCAAACAGTGAGAACTTACATCAGCAATAAATAAAATTAGAAAGTCTCAGCTACTGTCTTCTATGAAAAATAAATATCATAGACACAAAATCTTCATAAAATAAAGAAAAAAAAACACACCAAAAGCAAAATACACAATTTTAAAATCATGGCATCATACAATAAAATACATATAAATAATTAATTGCATATACATTTGTAATATACCCATAACCCCCAGCTCTTATAGGTGTATTATTAATGTCCTAGTTTCACTATTATATTGTAAACAAAAGGGGTTGAGTTTCTGTAGACACATGTAAAGTATATTTCCATAAAATACTGTCTGAAGGGATCATTTACATTACATATTCACACACAGAAAAGTATAGTAAAATGCCTCTCAGCGAGACTGCCCTCAAACACTGATTTCAGCCCTTTTTAACATTTCACCGGGAATCTCAAATGCAGGATGGATCTGTTTTTAAAATATCACCATTGCCACAATGCTTTTAACATTAGGGCCAAAGAGACAGGTCCCAGTGACACCTGTGGCAGGTTTGTGACTAAATCCCATAGGGTGTAATTTTATCACTACCTATTTATCCATACTTCCCATTGTCCCAATAGCACCTCTCTGAGGGTGAAAATGGGTCTCTTTTCAATGAAGAATATGGAGCACCTTAATTCTGCACCTTCTCCTGTGGAGGCAAGGATAAGACTGAGATACCAGAGAGGTGTAAGGAATTAATAGCTTTTGGATTGTTGTGTATCTTTGCCTCCTCCTAGGGGCCAGGAGTGGTTGACTCTCATCACCTTGTGAAAGAAATAGGTACTAACATGCCTGGAAAAACAAGGGAAAATTTGTTATTCTTTGCCACATATTCTGACAAGACCACTGCTACCATTTTCCTCTTTTATGTTTCTTTAAACCAAATGAAATGTTCATGATTCAGATAGAACATGTAATTTTAATAAACTTTTCAATTTACTTCCATTACAACATTTGCTTTGTTCTCTTGGTATCCCTTGTTGAAAAGCATACCGAGGTGGGCTTAGGTGAAGCGATGTATTACTGGGAGCTGGCTGGTTATTGGTGGCTACACATATATGCTTCTTGTCATTGGCTCACTAGATGTATTTAGTTAACTCCCAGTAGTGCCTTTCTGCTCTAAAGATGGCTTTAACTATGTGTTTAAACATGTAATAATCATAGCTTCAGCACTGTGCATTAAAATTGTTAGTAATGTTATTTTTGAAGAAAAACCTTATATGTTCAGCAAACATTTATGAAATGTATCTGTGGCGCTACTAGAACTAAATATATATAAATGGTATCTGTCTATCGTTATCGTTACGCTTATAGCAGGCAACCTTACAAAAACTACAAATATGTAGTATAAAAAAGTGGGGAATATATTTAATATAAAAGCATATGCAATAAACACAATCTAACAATAACACAAATAAAAATAGTACATCAAATATACATAAGGAAAATAATAACAATATATTGTATAAAAAGTTCATGCAGGGACTGAGTTCATCAAAGGATTCCAAGTATGAAAGGGTAAATCCAACGATCCTGTGAACGATAGAAGGAGACAAGGGGGCCGGTGTTTGACTCGCCAGAAACAGCAGTTATGAAGCAGCGGTCACAAAGACCGCTGCTCCATAACCTGTCCGTCTGCTCTGAGCAGGCGGACAGACATCGGCAGAAATCAACCCGATCGAGTACGATCGGGTTGATTGACACCTCCCTGCTGGCGGCCCATTGGCCGCGAGTCTGCAGGGGGCGGCGTTGCACCAGCAGCTCTTGTGAGCTGCTGGTGCAATGCTGAATACGGAGAGCGTATTGCTCTCCGCATTCAGCGAGGTCTGTCGGGTCGGATCAGGTCCAACAGACCTTTGATAAATAGAGGCCAAGAAATCCTTGTCAAAGTATGGCAAAGTTATTCACTTAAAGGTGCACATTTTTACTTACACCGAAAGTGAAAGAAGGATGATCTGATTCATCTCTTTTTCTTTTCAAGCCCTCTCCGTTTTATCTTTCAATCGAATTATAACTTTAGTTACCGATCCCTTCTGGATACAAAGTATTATTTTTACAAAACAAAATATATTTTTTTTAAAAAGTGTATCTAAATTTTTATTGTTTCTGCCACATAGTAAAATTTACAACCATAGTTGCATCTAGGCTAAAGAATTGTATTTTACGAAACAACATATACAACAAAATGTTTATGTCAATCAAAGACCAAAACATCAGTAGAGTCAGGTTCACACTAGTGTGTGCTAAATCTTGAGAACATGCGCAATATAAATAGCAAAAACACATTCCTCTGGATCATATTTACATTCTGGGGATACAACTCAGGCAGATAAACCCAGCCAATACCTGGAGCTAGACACACAGTTTTCTAGCCAGGAAAAGCAAATCATTTATAATTCATTATCCAAAGATGTCATTGTTTATTTGCTGTGATCTTATCTTTACACCTGCACTGCTTTAGTGTCAATGTTTTCTGTATCCTAATACGGAGACATTCTCAGAGATACACAGAGATTCTCATACAACCCTTACTCATGGTTGTCAACTTATTTTTGAAAAAAATAAGGGAGGTTAAAGAGACAAAAGGGTCAAATGCGTTAGAAAAACATATTTATTGCTTTTCAACAGAAAACGCCCATTATAGTCTAAAGGGATTTTTATAGATTTGATAACTTCCCAAAATTTCACACAGAAAATAAACAAAATTTACATTAGTTACTGAAAATTACACTTTATTAAAAAATGTAGCCAGCAAATTAACGCCTAGATTTAGAGTTCTGCGTTAGCCGTCAAAACCAGCGTTAGAGGCTCCTAACGCTGGTTTTGGGCTACCGCTGGTATTTAGAGTCGTGTAGGTAAGGGTCTAACGCTCACTTTCCAGCCGTGACTTTTCCATACCGCAGATCCCCTTACGCCATTTGCGTATCCTATCTTTTCAATGGGATCTTCCTAACGCCGGTATTTAGAGTCTTGGCTGAAGTGAGCGTTAGAAATCTAACGACAAAACTCCAGCCGCAGAAAAAAGTCAGGAGTTAAGAGCTTTCTGGGCTAACGCCGGTTCATAAAGCTCTTAACTACTGTGCTCTAAAGTACACTAACACCCATAAACTACCTATGCACCCCTAAACCGAGGTCCCCCCCACATCGCCGCCACTCTATTAAATTTTTTTAACCCCTAATCTGCAGACCGCAACACCGCCGCAACCTACATTATCCCTATGTACCCCTAATCTGCTGCCCCTAACCGCCGACCCCTATATTATATTTATTAACCCCTAATCTGCCCCCCACAACGTCGCCGCTACCTACCTACAATAATTAACCCCTAATCTTCCGACCGGACCTCACCGCTACTATAATAAAGTTATTAACCCCTAATCCGCCTCACTCCCGCCTCAATAACCCTATAATAAATAGTATTAACCCCTAATCTGCCCTCCCTAACATCACCGACACCTAACTTCAAGTATTAACCCCTAATCTGCCGACCGGACCTCGCCGCTACTCTATTAAATGTATTAACCCCTAAAGCCTAAGTCTAACCCTAACCTAACACCCCCCTAAGTTAAATATAATTTTAATCTAACGAAATAAATTAACTCTTATTAAATTAATTAATCCTATTTAAAGCTAAATACTTACCTGTAAAATAAACCCTAATATAGCTACATTATAAATTATAATTATATTGTAGCTATTTTAGGATTAATATTTATTTTATACGCAACTTTGTATTTATTTTAACCAGGTACAATAGCTATTAAATAGTTAATAACTATTTAATAGCTACCTAGTTAAAATAATTACAAAATTACCTGTAAAATAAATCCTAACCTAAGTTACAATTAAACCTAACACTACACTATCAATAAATTAATTACATAAAATACCAACAAATAAATACAATTAAATAAACTAACTAAAGTACAAAAAATAAAAAAAGAACTAAGTTACAAAAAATAAAAAAATTATTTACAAACATTAGAAAAATATTACAACAATTTTAAGCTAATTACACCTACTCTAAGCCCCCTAATAAAATAACAAAGCCCCCCAAAATAAAAAAATGCCCTACCCTATTCTAAAATTAAAATAGAAAAGCTCTTTTACCTTACCAGCCCTTAAAAGGGCCTTTTGCGGGGCATGCCCCAAAGAAAACAGCTCTTTTACCGGTGAAAAAAAAACATACAATACCCCCCCCCAACATTACAACCCACCACCCACATACCCCTAATCTAACCCAAACCCCCCTTAAATAAACCTAACACTAAGCCCCTGAAGATCATCCTACCTTATCTTCACCACGCCGGGTATCACCGATCGGTCCAGGCTCCGAAATCTTCATCCAAGCCCAAGCGGGGGCTGAAGACATCCATCATCTGGCTGAAGAGGTCCATCATCGGGCTGAAGTCTTGATCCAAGCGGGCGCTGAAAAGGTCCATCATCAGGCAGAAGTCTTCATCCTATGCGGGCAGAAGAGGAGATCCGGACTGGTAGACATCTTGATCCAAGCGGCATCTTCTATCTTCTTCCATCCGACGACGAGCGGCTCCATCTTCAAGACCTCCGGCGCGGATCCATCCTCTTCTTCCGACGTCCTAACACAGAATGAAGGTTCCTTTAAGGGACGTCATCCAAGATGGCGTCCCTCGAATTCCGATTGGCTGATAGGATTCTATCAGCCAATCAGAATTAAGGTAGGAAAATTCTGATTGGCTGATGGAATCAGCCAATCAGATTCAAGTTCAATCCGATTGGCTGATCCAATCAGCCAATCAGATTGAGCTCGCATTCTATTGGCTGATCGGAACATTGGCTGATCGGATTGAACTTGAATCTGATTGGCTGATTCCATCAGCCAATCAGAATTTTCCTACCTTAATTCCGATTGGCTGATAGAATCCTTTCAGCCAATCGGAATTCGAGGGACGCCATCTTGGATGACGTCCCTTAAAGGAACCTTCATTCTGTGTTAGGACGTCGGAAGAAGAGGATGGATCCGCGCCGGAGGTCTTGAAGATGGAGCCGCTCGTCGTCGGATGGAAGAAGATAGAAGATGCCGCTTGGATCAAGATGTCTACCGGTCCGGATCTCCTCTTCTGCCCGCATAGGATGAAGACTTCTGACCGATGACGGACCATTTCAGCGCCCGCTTGGATCAAGACTTCAGCCAGATGATGGACCTCTTCAGCCGGATGATGGATGTCTTCAGCCCCCGCTTGGGCTTGGATGAAGATTTCGGAGCCTGGACCGATCGGTGATACCCGGCGTGGTGAAGATAAGGTAGGATGATCTTCAGGGGCTTAGTGTTAGGTTTATTTAAGGGGGGTTTGGGTTAGATTAGGGGTATGTGGGTGGTGGGTTGTAATGTTGGGGGGGGTATTCTATGTTTTTTTTCACAGGCAAAAGAGCTGTTTTATTTGGGGCATGCCCCGCAAAAGGCCCTTTTAAGGGCTGGTAAGGTAAAAGAGCTTTTCTATTTTAATTTTAGAATAGGGTAGGGCATTTTTTTATTTTGGGGGGCTTTGTTATTTTATTAGGGGGCTTAGAGTAGGTGTAATTAGCTTAAAATTGTTGTAATATTTTTCTAATGTTTGTAAATATTTTTTTTATTTTTTGTAACTTAGTTCTTTTTTTTTTTTTGTACTTTAGTTTGTTTATTTAATTGTATTTATTTGTTGGTATTTTATGTAATTAATTTATTGATAGTGTAGTGTTAGGTTTAATTGTAACTTAGGTTAAGATTTATTTTACAGGTAATTTTGTAATTATATTAACTAGGTAGCTATTAAATAGTTATTAACTATTTAATAGCTATTGTACCTGGTTAAAATAATTACAAAGTTGCCTGTAAAATAAATATAAATCCTAAAATAGCTACAATATAATTATTCGTTATATTGTAGCTATATTAGGGTTTATTTTACAGGTAAGTATTTAGCTTCAAATAGGATTCATTAATTTAATAAGAGTTAATTTATTTTGTTAGATAAAAATTATATTTAACTTAGGGGGGTGTTAGGGTTAGGGTTAGACTTAGCTTTAGGGGTTAATAAATTTAATAGAGTAGCGGCGAGGTCCGGTCGGCAGATTAGGGGTTAATACTTGAAGTTAGGTGTCGGTGATGTTAGGGAGGGCAGATTAGGGGTTAATACTATTTATTATAGGGTTATTGAGGCGGGAGAGAGGCAGATTAGGGGTTAATAACTTTATTATAGTAGCGGTGAGGTCCGGTCAGAAGATTAGGGTTAATTATTGTAGGTAGCTGGCGGCGACATTGTGGGGGGCAGATTAGGGGTTAATAAATATAATATAGGGGTCGGCGGTGTTAGGGGCAGCAGATTAGGGGTACATAGGGATAACGTATTTTGCGGCGGTGTACGAAGCGGCAGATTAGGGGTTAAAAATATATGCAGGTGTCAGCGATAGCGGGGGCGGCAGATTAGGGGTAAATAAGTGTAAGGTTAGGGGTGTTTAGACTCGGGGTAGATGTTAGGGTGTTAGGTGCAGACTTAGGAAGTGTTTCCCCATAGGAAACAATGGGGCTGCGTTAGGAGCTGAACGCTGCTTTTTTGCAGGTGTTAGGTTTTTTTTCCAGCTCAAACTGCCCCATGTTTCCTATGGGGGAATCGTGCACGAGCACGTTTTTGAAGCTGGCCGCGTCCGTAAGCACCGCTGGTATTTAGAGTTGCAGTGGCGGTAAATTATGCTCTACGCTCCCTTTTTGGAGCCTAACGCAGCCCTTCTGTGAACTCTAAATACCAGCGGTATTTAAAAGGTGCGGGGGAAAAAAGCCAGCGTTAGCTACGCGGGTCGTTACCGACAATACTCTAAATCTAGCCGTAAATATATTTTGCCCCAGAATTTGCCTATTTCAGGATTTCAACAATTTAGCGAGCAAATTAAACATATCTTGACACATATCCTACCCAAAACAAATTTTTAACTGCCTGACTTGCTGCTGCAACTACAATCCATGTGACAAAATACCCCAAAACTTGTGTCTCTGAACCCTCAAGCTGTAGATTGTAAGCTCTCCGGAGCAGGGCCCTCCTCATATACTAACTAGTTTTGTTAAGTCTGTTATGTATTTGTATCTTATCACAAATGTTTAATTGTATACCCCTATCTATGTACCCAGCGATACGGAAGTAGGCGGCGCTATACTAAATAAATTATAATAATAATAAAGGTATAGTACTAAGGTGTTTTAATTTTGTCAATGTATTTACCAGTTAGGAGACTAGACCCACCATACATAACATGACAAGGGCAGAGAGGATACTAGACCCAAACTGCGCAGCATAACAGAGGGAGGAGACTAGACTCACTGCAAAACATGATAGAGGGTTGAGACTAGACTCACTGCACAACATGACAGAGAGAGGAGACTAGACTCACTGCAAAACATGACAGAGGGTTGAGACTAGACTCACTGCACAACATGACTGAGGGAGGAGACTAGACTCACTGCACAACATGACAGAGGGAGGAGACTAGACTCACTGCAAAACATGACAGAGGGTTGAGACTAGACTCACTGCACAACATGACTGAGGGAGGAGACTAGACTCACTGCAAAACATGACAGAGGGTTGAGACTAGACTCACTGCACAACATGACTGAGGGAGGAGACTAGACTCACTGCACAACATGACTGAGGGAGGAGACTAGACTCACTGCACAACATGACAGAGGGAGGAGACTAGACTCACTGCAAAACATGACAGAGGGTTGAGACTAGACTCACTGCACAACATGACTGAGGGAGGAGACTAGACTCACTGCAAAACATGACAGAGGGTTGAGACTAGACTCACTGCACAACATGACTGAGGGAGGAGACTAGACTCACTGCACAACATGACTGAGGGAGGAGACTAGACTCACTGCACAACATGACAGAGGGAGGAGACAAGACTCACTGCACAACATGACAGAGGGAGGAGACTAGACTCACTGCACAACATGACAGAGGGAGGAGACTAGACTCACTGCACAACGTGACTGAGGGAGGAGACTAGACTCACTGCACAACATGACAGAGGGTTGAGACTAGACTCACTGCACAACATGACAGAGGGAGGAGACTAGACTCACTGCACAACATGACAGAGAGAGGAGACTAGACTCACTGCACAACATGACAGAGAGAGGAGACTAGACTCACTGCACAACATGAGAGAGAGAGGAGACTAGACTCACTACACAACATGAGAGAGAGAGGAGACTAGACTCACTGCACAACATGATAGAGAGAGGAGACTAGACTCACTGCACAACATGATAGAGAGAGGAGACTAGACTCACTGCACAACATGACAGAAAGAGGAGACTAGACTCACTGCACAACATGACAGAGAGAGGAGACTAGACTCACTGCACAACATGACAGAGGGTTGAGACTAGACTCACTGCACAACATGACAGAGGGAGGAGACTAGACTCACTGCACAACATGACAGAGGGAGGAGACTAGACTCACTGCACAACATGACAGAGGGAGGGAGGAGACTAGACACACTGCACAACATGACATAGAGAGGAGACTAGACTCACTGCACAACATGGCAGAAAGAGGAGACTAGACTCACTGAACAACATGACAGAGGGTTGAGACTAGACTCACTGCACAAAATGACAGAGGAAGGAGACTAGACTCACTGCACAACATGACAGAGAGAGGAGACTAGACTCACTGCACAAAATGACAGAGAGAGGAGACTAGACTCACTGCACAACATGACAGAGGGAGGAGACTAGACTCACTGCACAACAAGACAGAGGGAGGGAGGAGACTAGACTCACTGCACAACATGACAGAGGGTTGAGACTAGACTCACTGCACAACATGACAGAAAGAGGAGACTAGAATCACTGCACAACATGACAGAGGGTTGAGACTAGACTCACTGCACAACATGACAGAAAGAGGAGACTAGACTCACTGCACAACAAGACAGAGAGAGGAGAATAGACTCACTGCACAACATGACAGAGAAAGGAGACTAGACTCACTGCACAACATGACAGAGGGAGGGAGGAGACTAGACTCACTGCACAACATGACACAGAGAGGAGACTAGACTCACTGCACAACATGACAGAGAGAGGAGATTAGACTCACTGCACAACATGACAGAGGGTTGAGACTAGACTCACTGCACAACATGACAGAGGGAGGAGACTAGACTCATTGCACAACAAGACAGAGGGAGGGAGGAGACTAGACTCACTGCACAACATGACAGAGAGAGGAGACTAGACACAGCACAACATGACAGAGGGTTGAGACTAGACTCACTGCATAACATGACAGAGGGAGGAGACTAGACTCACTGCACAACAAGACAGAGGGAGGGAGAGACTAGACTCACTGCACAACATGACAGAAAGAGGAGACGCACAACATGACAGAGGGTTGAGACTAGACTCACTGCACAACATGACAGAGGGAGGAGACTAGACTCACTGCACAACATGACAGAGGGTTGAGACTAGACTCACTGCACAACATGACAGAGGGAGGAGACGAGACTCACTGCACAACAAGACAGAGGGAGGGAGGAGACTAGACTCACTGCACAACATGACAGAGGGTTGAGACTAGACTCACTGCACAACATGACAGAGAGAGGAGACTAGACTCACTGCACAACGTGACAGAGGGTTGAGACTAGACTCACTGCACAACACTACAGAGGGAGGAGACTAGACTCACTGCACAACATGACAGAGGGAGGGAGGAGACTAGACTCACTGCACAACATGACAGATGGAGGGAGGAGTCTAGACTCACTGCACAACATTACAGAGAGAGGAGACTAGACTCACTGCACAACATGACAGAGGGTTGGGACTAGACTCATTGCACAACATGACAGAGAGAGGAGACTAGACTCACTGAACAACATGACAGAGAGAGGAGACTAGACTCACTGCACAACATGACAAAGGGTTGAGACTAGACTCACTGCACAACATGACAGAGGGAGGAGACTAGGCTCATTGCACATCATGACAGAGAGAGGAGACTAGACTCACTGCACAACATGACAGAGAGAGGAGACTAGACTCACTGCACAACATGACAGAGAGAGGAGACTAGACTCACTGCACAACATGACAGAGAGAGGAGACTAGACTCACTGCACAACATGACAGAGGGAGGAGACTAGACTCACTGCACAACATGACAGAGGGTTGAGACTAGACTCACTGCACAACATGACAGAAAGAGGAGACTAGAATCACTGCACAACATGACAGAGGGTTGAGACTAGACTCACTGCACAACAAGACAGAGAGAGGAGACTAGACTCACTGCACAACATGACAGAGAAAGGAGACTAGACTCACTGCACAACATGACAGAGGGAGGGAGGAGACTAGACTCACTGCACAACATGACAGAGAGAAGAGACTAGACTCACTGCACAACATGACAGAGAGAGGAGACTAGACTCACTGCACAACATGACAGAGGGTTGAGACTAGACTCACTGCACAACATGACAGAGGGTTGAGACTAGACTCACTGCACAACATGACAGAGGGAGGAGACTAGGCTCATTGCACAACATGAAAGAGAGAGGAGACTAGACTCATTGCACAACATGACAGAGGGAGGAGACTAGACTCACCGCACAACATGACAGAGAGAAGAGACTAGACTCGCTGCACAACATGACAGAGGGTTGAGACTAGACTCACTGCACAACATGACAGAGAGAGGAGACTAGACTCACTGCACAACATGACAGGGAGAGGAGACTAGACTCACTGCACAACATGACAGAGAGAGGAGACTAGACTCACTGCACAACATGACAGAGGGAGGGAGGAGACTAGACTCACTGCACAACATGACAGAGAGAGGAGACTAGACTCACTGCACAACATGACAGAGGGTTGAGACTAGACTCACTGCACAACATGACAGAGAGAGAACACTAGACTTACTGCACAACATGACAGAGGGTTGAGACTAGACTCACTGCACAACATGACAGAGAGAGGAGACTAGACTCACTGCACAACATGACAGAGGGTTGAGACTAGACTCACTGCACAACATGACAGAGAGAGGAGACTAGACTCACTGCACAACATGACAGAGGGTTGAGACTAGACTCACTGCACAACATGACAGAGAGAGGAGACTAGACTCACTGCACAACATGACAGAGAGAGGAGACTAGACTCACTGCACAACATGACAGAGGGAGGAGACTAGACTCACTGCACAACAAGACATAGGGAGGGAGGAGACTAGACTCACTGCACAACATGACAGAGGGTTGAGACTAGACTCACTGCACAACATGACAGAGGGAGGAGACTAGACTCACTGCACAACATGACAGAGAGAGGAGACAAGACTCACTTCACAACATGACAGAGAGAGGAGACTAGACTCACTGCACAACATGACAGAGGGTTGAGACTAGACTCATTGCACAACATGGCAGAGGGAGGAGTCTAGATTTACTGCACAACATGACAGAGGGAGGGAGGAGACTAGACTCACTGAACAACATGACAGAGAGAGGAGACTAGACTCACTGCACAACATGACAGAGAGAGGAGACTAGACTCACTGCACAACGTGACAGAGGGTTGAGACTAGACTCACTGCACAACACTACAGAGGGAGGAGACTAGACTCACTGCACAACATGACAGAGGGAGGGAGGAGACTAGACTCACTGCACAACATGACAGATGGAGGGAGGAGTCTAGACTCACTGCACAACATTACAGAGAGAGGAGACTAGACTCACTGCACAACATGACAGAGGGTTGGGACTAGACTCATTGCACAACATGACAGAGAGAGGAGACTAGACTCACTGAACAACATGACAGAGAGAGGAGACTAGACTCACTGCACAACATGACAAAGGGTTGAGACTAGACTCACTGCACAACATGACAGAGGGAGGAGACTAGGCTCATTGCACATCATGACAGAGAGAGGAGACTAGACTCACTGCACAACATGACAGAGAGAGGAGACTAGACTCACTGCACAACATGACAGAGAGAGGAGACTAGACTCACTGCACAACATGACAGAGAGAGGAGACTAGACTCACTGCACAACATGACAGAGGGAGGAGACTAGACTCACTGCACAACATGACAGAGGGTTGAGACTAGACTCACTGCACAACATGACAGAAAGAGGAGACTAGAATCACTGCACAACATGACAGAGGGTTGAGACTAGACTCACTGCACAACAAGACAGAGAGAGGAGACTAGACTCACTGCACAACATGACAGAGAAAGGAGACTAGACTCACTGCACAACATGACAGAGGGAGGGAGGAGACTAGACTCACTGCACAACATGACAGAGAGAAGAGACTAGACTCACTGCACAACATGACAGAGAGAGGAGACTAGACTCACTGCACAACATGACAGAGGGTTGAGACTAGACTCACTGCACAACATGACAGAGGGTTGAGACTAGACTCACTGCACAACATGACAGAGGGAGGAGACTAGGCTCATTGCACAACATGAAAGAGAGAGGAGACTAGACTCATTGCACAACATGACAGAGGGAGGAGACTAGACTCACCGCACAACATGACAGAGAGAAGAGACTAGACTCGCTGCACAACATGACAGAGGGTTGAGACTAGACTCACTGCACAACATGACAGAGAGAGGAGACTAGACTCACTGCACAACATGACAGGGAGAGGAGACTAGACTCACTGCACAACATGACAGAGAGAGGAGACTAGACTCACTGCACAACATGACAGAGGGAGGGAGGAGACTAGACTCACTGCACAACATGACAGAGAGAGGAGACTAGACTCACTGCACAACATGACAGAGGGTTGAGACTAGACTCACTGCACAACATGACAGAGAGAGAACACTAGACTTACTGCACAACATGACAGAGGGTTGAGACTAGACTCACTGCACAACATGACAGAGAGAGGAGACTAGACTCACTGCACAACATGACAGAGGGTTGAGACTAGACTCACTGCACAACATGACAGAGAGAGGAGACTAGACTCACTGCACAACATGACAGAGGGTTGAGACTAGACTCACTGCACAACATGACAGAGAGAGGAGACTAGACTCACTGCACAACATGACAGAGAGAGGAGACTAGACTCACTGCACAACATGACAGAGGGAGGAGACTAGACTCACTGCACAACAAGACATAGGGAGGGAGGAGACTAGACTCACTGCACAACATGACAGAGGGTTGAGACTAGACTCACTGCACAACATGACAGAGGGTTGAGACTAGACTCATTGCACAACATGGCAGAGGGAGGAGTCTAGATTTACTGCACAACATGACAGAGGGAGGGAGGAGACTAGACTCACTGCACAACATGTCCTGCTAGAATCCTGTTGTGCAGTAAATCTAGTCTACTCCCTCCCCCTATCCTTTTTTTTTTTTTTTTTTTTTTTAAACTTTATTTATTCTCACTCAAAAATCATGTACAATAATCATCAAATAAGGAGGTCAACAGCATAATAACAGAACAAAAAAAAAGAAAAGACACAAACATAACTTTGGTGCATATCTTGCAATAATAACATAAAACATGTTTGTCTATATGTCATAATTTGAACCTTATTATAAACTATACATGCTACATGACCTCCTACAATAGAAGTTGAGATATTTTCTGATTAATAAAACAAATATAATAAAACAAAACAAAACAAACAAACACAGCAAACACAAAAAAAAAAAAAAAAAAAAAAGGGGGGGGGGGGGGAGTTCTTCCTCTCACTCAGCAGCCCCCCACCCCCCACCCGCCATCCCCTACCCTACCTCTCTAAAATTTGAAACCCACATCGGTGGGAATTCATTCAAGACTACCAAGTCAGCAAAACATTTGGAGCTAAGAAATGGATTAAGAATATGTTTTTGTATAGCAAGCGAATAGGATTTAATTATTGGTAACCATGTATAAATACATTTTGCTATTTTTTTTCGGAAGCTAATCTTTTATAAAAAGATTCAAATATTATATGTGTTTGAATCTCTTTAAGGAATGCCCCCATAGAGGGACGCTTCTTGGGCCAGCCAATTTTTAATAATAAGAAATCTTACTATTAAAATAGAGATTTAACCACGTATTGAAAATGCACTGCCATATCCTTAGATAATTCCAAGAAAAATATCTGCTCTGGAGATATTTGCCATGGTTCTTTAAATATCTGGGTAATCCAATACTGAATTTTTTGCCATAACTGAGATATTTTAGGACAAAGCCAAAAGATATGTAATATATCCGCATTAGGATACCGGCAGCGATTACAAACAAAAACCTGGTTAGGAAAAAAACGTGACATCTTAAAAGGTGTCAGATAATAATTATTAACAAGTTTAAAATGTGACTCTTTTCAGCTTGTAGGAATAACACATTTATCCAAAGAATCAAAACTCTGCTTAATGGTGTCTGCCTCGCACCTAGGCAATATCTTCATCCAACTATTGCATAAGTTCTCTAACACAGGCAAGCTTTGTTTAGCCAGCAACAGATCATATAGTAAAGAGATAGATGTATTACCATTCCTAAATTTATTAATACAAATGCCAAGGTCAGCCCATTTATCCACTGCGTCCACAGAGAAACTCTGTTTATAGCAAAAATGAGTTAACTGGAGATATGCAAAATCATTATTCCTATCCAAGCCATATTGATTAAAGAGGGTCTCTCGCGGGAGCATTTCCATGTTTTCGTTAAGTGCTTGAATTACATTAATAAGCCCCTTCTCTTCCCATAATCTAAACATTTTATATTGGCTCCCTGGTCTAAAGTCTGGATTCCCAATTATAGGTAGGAATTTCGAAAAATGTGGTTCAATTTGCATAATATTACAGAACCTTTGCCAAGCTATAACAATATTTTTAATTGTAATCATTGATCTAACCTTAGATGTAAGTGACTTTAAGGTACAATGTAACATAGCTTTTAAAGCAAAAGGTTGTATAAGAAAACTTTCTATATCAATAGTTGCAAAATTATTAGAATCTGTAATCCAATCTAGCGCTATTTTAGCTAAAGTAGCCAAATTATAGAATCGAAGATTGGGAAGAGCTAAGCCTGCCGCGTTACGCTTCTGCATTAGTTTATTTAAAGAGATACGTGTTTTTTTTCCTCCCCATATAAACCTGGATACAGATCTTTGAAAACACTGTATATCTCTATTGGTAAGCAATAGAGGTAGATTCTGTAATGGATATAAAATACGTGGTAGAATAATTGATTTGATTAAATTGATTCGAGCAGAGATAGATAGAGGAAAAGCGGCCCCGAGCTCAAGATCTTTCTTTGCCTTCTCTAGAATTGGACGAAAATTTAAATTATACAATTTTTGTGGATTTTTATGCAACATGATGCCTAAATATCTAAAGGATTCTACTATTTTGAAAGGATGAGATTGACAGCTTGCCCTTAATTTATTTACCCATAAAAGTTCACTTTTTTCAAAATTTATTTTATAGCCTGAGATAGAACTAAATTCAGCTAACATGAATTGGATTAGTGGCATAGTTTGTGGGGTATTCTCACAAACTAGTAACAAGTCATCCGCATACAGTAATACTTTCATAGTATGAGAACCAAAAGAGACCCCCGATAAATTATCCCTCAACCAGATTGCAAGCGGTTCAAGTGCCATATTAAATAGGAGAGGGGATAATGGGCATCCATGCCTAGTACCCCTTTCGAGCGTTAATTTTGGTGACAAAGTATCATTAACTATAAGATAAGATATCGGAGAGTCATATATTTTGCGGACAAAGAGCATAAATTGATCCTTTAAACCAAATTTTTCCATAGCCTGAAATAAATAACACCAGATGATCGAATCATAACTAAACTGTCACAAAGTACACTAACACCCATAAACTACCTATTAACCCCTAAACCGAGGCCCTCCTGCATTGCAAATACTAAAATAAAAATAGTAACCTCTATCTGCCGCTCCGGACATCACTGCCACTTAAAAAATGTATTAACCCCTATTCCGCTGCTCCCCGACATTGTCGCCACTATAATAAACCTATCAACCCTTAAACCGCCGCCCTCCCGCATCGCAAACACTATTTAAATATTATTAACCCCTAATCTGCCGTCTGCCAACACCGCCGCTATAATAAACTATTAACCCCTAAACCTCTGGCCTCCCACATCACTACATATATATATATTAACCCCTAAACCTAACCCTAACGCAACCCTAAGCCTAAGTCTAACCCTAACACCCCCTAACTTAAATATAATTAAAATAAATCTAAATAAAACTTACAATTATTACCTAAATAATTCCTATTTAAAACTAAATACTTACCTATAAAATAAAACCTAAGCTAGCTACAAAATAACTAATAGTTATATTGTAGCTAGCTTAAGTTTTATTTTTATTTCCCAGGTAAGTTTGTATTTATTTTAAATAGGTAGACTAGTTAGTAAATAGTTATTAACTATTTACTAACTACCTAGTTAAAATAAATATAAATTTACCTGTAAAATAAAACCTTACCTGCCTTACACTAAAACCTAACATTACAATAAAATAAATTAAATTAATAAAATACAATTATCTAAATTACAAAAAAAATAAACACTAAATTACACAAAATAAAAAACGAAATGATCAAAAATAAAAATGAATTACTCCTAATCTAATAGCCCTATCAAAATAAAAAAGCCCCCCCCCAAATAAAAAAATGCTAGCCTACACTAAACTGCCAATGGCCCTTAAAAGGGCCTTTTGCGGGGCATTGCCCCAACGAAATCAGCTCTTTTACCTGTTAAAAAAAATACAAACACCCCCCAACAGCAAAAGCCCACCACCCACCCAACTAAACCCCCCAAATAAAAACCTATCTAAATAAACCTAAGCTAACCATTGCCTTGAAAAGGGCATTTGGATGGGCATTGCCCTTAAAAGGGCATTTCGCTCTTTTACATTGCCCAAACCCTAAGCTAAAAATAAAACCCACCCAATAAACCCTTAATAAAACCTAACACTAACCCCCGACGATCCACATACAGTTTTCGAAGACCGGCAGAAGTCTTCATCCAAGCGGGCAGAAGTCTTCATCCAGACGGCATCTTCTATCTTCATCCATCCGGCGCGGAGCGGGTCCATCATCAAGACATCCGGAGCGGAGCATCTTCTTCTTACAATCATCGCTGGAAATTGAAGTTTCCCTTTAAGTGACGTCATCCAAGATGGTGTCCCTTACATTCCGATTGGCTGATAGAATTCTCTCAGCCAATATGAATTAAAGGGGAACAAATCCTATTGGCTGTTGCAATCAGCCAATAGGATTGAGCTTTCATCCTATTGACTGATCCAATCAGCCAATAGGATTGAGCTTTAATACTATTGGCTGATCCAATCAGCCAATAGGATTCAGCTCTCATTCTATTGGCTCTTTCAATCAGCCAATAGGATGAAAGCTCAATCCTATTGGCTGATTACAACAGTCAATAGGATTTTTTCCCCTTTAATTCCTATTGGCTGATAGAATTCTATCAGCCAATCGGAATGTAAGTGACGCCATCTTGGATGACGTCACTTAAAGGGAAACTTCATTTTCCAGCGACGATCGTAAGAAGAGGATGCACCGCTCCAGATGTCTTGAAGATGGACCCGCTCCGGATGGATGAAGATAGAAGATGCCGTCTGGATGAAGACTTCTGCCCGCTTGGATGAAGACTTCTGGCGGCTTCGATGAGGACTTCTGCCCGTTTGGATGAAGACTTCTGCCGCCTGGATGAGGATGGATGTCCGGTCTTCGAAAAACTGTAAGTGGATCATCGAGGGTTAGTGTTAGGTTTTATTAAGGGTTTATTGGATGGGTTTTATTTTTAGCTTAGGGTTTGGGCAATGTAAGAGCTAAATGACCTTTTAAGGGCAATGCCCATCCAAATGCCCTTTCAGGGCAATGGTTAGCTTAGGTTTATTTAGGTTTTTATTTGTGGGGTTTGGTTGGGTGGGTGGTGGGTTTTACTGTTGGGGGGGTTTGTATTTTTTTTTACAGGTAAAAGAGCTGATTTCTTTGGGGTAATGCCCCGCAAAAGGCCCTTTTAAGGGCCATTGGCAGTTTAGTGTAGGCTAGGGTTTTTTATTTTGGGTGGGCTTTTTTTTTATAGGGCTATTAGATTAGGAGTAATTCGTTTTTACTTTTGATAATTTTGTTTTTTATTTTGTGTCATTTAGTGTTTATTTTTTTGTGATTTAGATAATTGTATTTTATTAATTTAATTTATTTTATTTTATTGTAATGTTAGGTTTTAGTGTAAGGCAGGTTAGGTTTTAATTTACAGGTAACTTTGTATTTATTTTAACTAGGTAGTTAGTAAATAATTAATAACTATTTACTAACTAGTCTACCTAGTTAAAATAAATACAAACTTACCTGTGAAATAAAAATAAAACCTAAGATAGCTACAATATAACTATTAGTTATATTATAGCTAGCTTAGTTGGTTTTTTTTTACAGGTAAGTATTTAGTTTTAAATAGGAATTATTTAGGTAATAATTGTAAGTTTAACTTAGATTTATTTTAATTATATTTAAGTTAGGGGGGGTTAGGGTTAGATTTAGGCTTAGGGTTACATTAGGGTTAGGCTTAGGGTTACGTTAGGGTTAGGGTTAGATTTAGGGGTTAATATATTTATTTAGTGTTAGTGATGTGGGAGGCCAGAGGTTTAGGGGTTAATAACTTTAGTATAGTGGCGGCGACATTGGGGGCGGCAGATTAGGGGTTAATAACTGTAATGTAGGTGGCGGCGATATCGGGAGCGGCAGATTATGGGTTAATAGTTTTATTTAGGTGGCGGCAATGTTAGGGGCAGCAGATTAGGGGTTAAAAATATTATGTAGGTTGCGGAGATGTTAGGGGCAGAAGATTAGGGGTGTATCGACGTGGTTTTTATGTTAGGGTGTTAGGTTTAAATGTAACTTTTTCTTTCCCCATAGACATCAATGGGGCTGCATTACGGAGCTTTTGTTTCCGCGATCGCAGGTGTTAGTCTTTTTTTAGCCGACTCTCCCCATTGATGTCTATGGGGAAATCATGCACGAGCACGTCAAAACACCACTTGTATTTGGGTGAGGTATGGAGCTCAACGCAACCATATCGCCCGCGCAAGCCGGGTTTTACAAAACCTGTAATAGCAGCGCTATAGGGAGGTGAAATAACGACGCTTTTGTGGCGGTCGTTAATTTCCCTATAACGCTCAAAACTCGTAATCTAGCTGACAGTTTGTAGAGGGGATGGAACCAACTGTAGACAATATCTTATGTCATTTAGGAAATATTTATGTCAATATATAGCTTATAAATGCAACCTAAAGGTAGTTTTGTATCATTTTAATACTTTTGTGTTTGTGTGTGTGTATATATAGGCTTACCAGACGTCCCTGTTAGACCGGGATTATCCCTGTTAGACAGTGATTGTCCCTGTTAGACCGGGATTGTCCCTGTTAGACCGGGATTGTCCCTGTTAGACCGTGATTGTCCCTGTTAGACCGGGATTGTCCCTATTAGACCGGGATTGTCCCTGTTAGACTGGGATTGTCCCTGTTAGACCGGGATTGTCCCTGTTAGATCGGGATTGTCCCTGTTAGACCGTGATTGTCCCTGTTTGACCGGGATTGTCGCTGTTTGGAGGTGCTGTCCTGGTGTCCCGCCCAATTGTTCTTTCTGTCCCGGCGTCAAATTAATATGTGCATAAAATTAACAAGTGCCGCCCTGCAGCTGCTTGCTCCTCTTAGTGCTAGTAACATTGTTGCCTCTCTGCAACTGCTTGCTCCTCCCAGCGATGCCACAGAGGGAGGAAGATCTGAATATAAACGCTGGGAGGAGCAAGCAGTTGCAGGGAGACAACAATGTTACTAGCACTAATAGGAGCAAGCAGCTGCAGGGCTGCACTTGTTAATTTTATGCACATAATAATTTGACACCGGGACAGAATGAACAATTGGGCGGGACACCGGGACAGCTCCTCCAAACAGCGACAATCCTGGTCAAACAGCGACAATCCTGGTCAAACAGGGACAATCCCGGTCTAACAGGGACAATCCCGGTCAAACAGGGACAATCCCAGTCTAACAGGGACAATCCTGGTCTAACAGGGACAATCCCGGTCAAACAGGGACAATCCCGGTCAAACAGGGACAATCCTGGTCAAACAGGGACAATCCCGGTCTAACAGGGACGTCTGGTAAGCCTATATATACACACACACATACACAAACACAAAAGTATTAAAATGATACAAAACTACCTTTAGGTTGCATGTATAAGATGTATGATGACATAAATATTTCCTAAATGATGTAAGATATAGTTTACAGTTGGTTCCATCCCCTCTACAAACTGTCTCATTTTACAGTTGCAAATATTCCAAACTATTCCAAAATCCAAACATTTTCCTGTCTCAAGCAGCCTTGTAATTTACTGGTTTACAGATTAGATCAAATTATCCAATATTTATTATGTTGTGCATATTGTGTTCAATTTATATTGAGTGTTGTGGGGCACAGCGCAGTGGGTAGAGTTATATAAAAGTTGGCGGGTGTGGTCAATACTCTCAAAAACTGCTTATTTTATTGCTCTGCTGCAATTAGAAAACTCCCTTCCTCCCAGCGCGCAGGAGGGAAGAAGAAAGCGAAATCTAGAGGACAGATTCATCACATCAGCTGTGCAGAAATTCAATGACGCATCTGAAGGTGGCTCTGCATGTGAGTAGTAGCCGTGGGTGATAACAAATAAAATAGTTAAAAATTGTTATTTATTCTGGTCTGGGTAAGCAAAACTTTAATTATGGAATGGCTTCCTTCCAAAAATTTAACATTTGAAAGGCTAATACATATTGATATTGCTGCTGCTTCTGCTGTTGATATGTGGCTTGGTAGTCACAGCACACCATCCAGGAAAAAACTTTTTTTTCTTCTTCTGACCAGTTTTTAAGATTTAAATGTTAATTATTATTTAGGATAAGGCTTTGTGCTCCATTCAGCAACTATCAAATTGGCTCCCACTATTGATTTTAAAGTCATTTTTTTATGGGATGAAGAGAGATACATCCTAAGGAGGATGTTTTTTCTTTACAAACTAGTTCTTGGTGATACACTAGCGGCTAGATTTAGAGTTGGGCGGTAGCCGTCAAAACCAGGCTCCTAACGCTGTTTTTTACCGCCCTCTGGTATTTGGTGTCTAACGCTCACTTTCCAGCCGCAACTTTTCCATACCGCAGATCCCCCTACGCCATTTGCGTATCCTGTCTTTTCAATGGGATTTTTCTAACGCCGGTATTTAGAGTCGTGGCTGAAGTGAGCGTTAGAAATCTAACGACAAAACTCCAGCCGCAGAAAAAAAACAGGAGTTAAGAGCTTTCTGGGCTAACACCGGTTTATAAAGCTCTTAACTACTGTGCTCTAAAGTACACTAACACCCATAAACTACCTATGTACCCCTAAACCGAGGTCCCCCAACATCGCCGCCACTCTATTAAATTCTTTAACCCCTAATCTCCCGCTCCGTACACCGCCGCCAGCTAAGTTATCCCTATGTACCCCTAATCTGCTGCCCCTAATACCGCCAACACCTATATTATATTTATTAACCCCTAATCTGCCCCCCCCAACGTCGCCGCCACCTACCTACACTTATTAACCCCTAATCTGCCGAGCGGACCGCACCGCTACTATAATAAAGTTATTAACCCCTAATCCGCCTCACTCCCGCCTCAATAACCCTATAATAAATAGTATTAACCCCCAATCTGCCCTCCCTAACATCGCCGACACCTAACTTCAAGCATTAACCCTTAATCTGCCGACCGGAGCTCACCGCTACCATAATAAATTTTTTAACCCCTAAAGCTAATTCTAACCCTAACCCTAACACCCCCTAAGTTAAATATAATTTTTATCTAACGAAATAAATTAACTCTTATTGAATAAATTATGCCTATTTAAAGCTAAATACTTACCTGTAAAATAATCCTAATATAGCTACAATATAAATTAAAATTATATTGTAGCTATTTTAGGATTAATATTTATTTTACAGGCAACTTTGTAATTATTTTAACCAGGTACAATAGCTAAAATAGTTAAAATAATTACAAAATTACCTGTAAAATAAATCCTAACCTAAATTACAATTAAACCTAACACTACACTATCAATAAATAAATTAAATAAAATACCTACAATTATCTACAATTAAACCTAACACTACACTATCAATAAATTAATTAAATACAATACCTACAAATAACTACAATTAAATAAACTAACTAAAGTACAAAAAATAAAAAAGAACTAAGTTACAAAAAATAAAAAAATATTTACAAACATTAGAAAAATATTACAACAATTTTAAACTAATTACACCTACTCTAAGCCCCCTAATAAAATAACAAAGACCCCCCAAAATAAAAAAAATGCCCTATCCTATTCTAAATTAAAAAAGTTCAAAGCTCTTTTACCTTACCAGCCCTGAAAAGGGCCATTTGCGGGGCATGCCCCAAAGAATTCAGCTCTTTTGCCTGTAAAAAAAACATACAATACCCCCCCCAACATTACAACCCACCACCCACATACCCCTAATCTAACCCAAACCCCCCTTAAATAAACCTAACACTAAGCCCCTGAAGATCTTCCTACCTTATCTTCACCATGCCAGGTTCACTGATCCGTCCTCGGAAGTCTTGATCCAAGCCTCCGAAGTGTTGATCCAAGCCCAAGCGGGGGCTGAAGAGTGACGTCCATCCTCCGGCTGAAGTCTTGATCCAAGCGGGCAGAAGAGGACATCCGGACCGGCAAACATCTTATTCCAAGCCGCATCTTCTATGTTCTTCAATCCGATGACGACCGGCTGATCTTCAAGACCTCCAGCGCGGATCCATCCATCTTCACCGACGACTTCCCGACGAATGACGGTTCCTTTAAGGGACGTCATCCAAGATGGCGTCCCTCGAATTCCGATTGGCTGATAGGATTCTATCAGCCAATCGGAATTAAGGTAGGAAAATTCTGATTGGCTGATGGAATCAGCCAATCAGATTCAAGTTCAATCCGATTGGCTGATCCGATCAGCCAATCAGATTGAGCTTGCATTCTATTGGCTGATCGGAACAGCCAATAGAATGCGAGCTCAATCTGATTGGCTGATCGGATCAGCCAATCGGATTGAACTTGAATCTTACCTTAATTCCGATTGGCTGATAGAATCCTATCAGCCAATCGGAATTCGAGGGACGCCATCTTGGATGACGTCCCTTAAAGGAACCGTCATTCGTTGGGAAGTCGTCGGTGAAGATGGATGGAGCCGCGCTGGAGGTCTTGAAGATCAGCCGGTCGTCATCGGATTGAAGAACATAGAAGATGCGGCTTGGAAGAAGATGTTTGCCGGTCCAGATGTCCTCTTCTGCCCGCTTGGATCAAGACTTCAGCGGGAGGATGGACGTCACTCTTCAGCCCCCGCTTGGGCTTGGATCAACACTTCGGAGGCTTGGATCAAGACTTCCGAGGACGGGTCGGTGAACCTGGCATGGTGAAGATAAGGTAGGAAGATCTTCAGGGGCTTAGTGTTAGGTTTATTTAAGGGGGGTTTGGGTTAGATTAGGGGTATGTGGGTGGTGGGTTGTAATGTTGGGGGGGGTATTGTATGTTTTTTTTACAGGCAAAAGAGCTGAATTCTTTGGGGCATGCCCCGCAAATGGCCCTTTTCAGGGCTGGTAAGGTAAAAGAGCTTTGAACTTTTTTAATTTAGAATAGGGTAGGGCATTTTTTTATTTTGGGGGTCTTTGTTATTTTATTAGGGGGCTTAGAGTAGGTGTTATTAGTTTAAAATTGTTGTAATTTTTTTCTAATGTTTGTAAATATTTTTTTATTTTTTGTAACTTAGTTCTGTTTTATTTTTTGTACTTTAGTTAGTTTATTTAATTGTAGTTATTTGTAGGTATTGTATTTAATTAATTTATTGATAGTGTAGTGTTAGGTTTAATTGTAGATAATTTTAGGTATTTTATTTAATTTATTTATTGATAGTGTAGTGTTAGGTTTAATTGTAACTTAGGTTAGGATTTATTTTACAGGTAATTTTGTAATTATTTTAACTATTTTAGCTATTAAATAGTTATTAACTATTTAATAGCTATTGTACCTGTTTAAAATAATTACAAAGTTGCCTGTAAAATAAATATTAATCCTAAAATAGCTACAATATAGTTATAATTTATATTGTAGCTATATTAGGGTTTATTTTACAGGTAAGTATTTAGCTTTAAATAGGAATAATTTATATAATAAGAGTTAATTTATTTCGTTAGATTTAAATTATATTTAACTTAGGGGGGTGTTAGTGTTAGGGTTAGACTTAGCTTTAGGGGTTAATCCATTTATTAGACTAGCGGCGAGATCCGATCGGCAGATTGGGGTTCATTATTGTAGCTGGTGGCGACGTTGTGGGGGGCAGATTAGGGGTTAATAAATATAATATAGGGGTCGGCGGTGTTAGGGACAGCAGATTAGTGGTACATAGGTATAATGTAGGTTGCGGCGGTATACGGAGCGGCAGATTAGGGGTTAAAAAAATATGCAGGGGTCAGCGATAGTGGGGGCGGCAGATTAGGGGTTAATAAGCGTAAGGTTAGGGGTGTTTAGACTCGGGGTACATGTTAGGGTGTTAGGTGCAGACATAGGAAGTGTTTCCCTATAGTAAACAATGGGGCTGCGTTAGGAGCTGAACGCTGCTTTTTTGCAGGTGTTAGGTTTTTTTTCAGCTAAAACTGCCCCATTGTTTTCTATGGGGGAATCGTTCACGAGCACGTTTTTGAAGCTGGCCGCATCCGTAAGCACCGCTGGTATCGAGAGTTGCAGTGGCGTTAAATTATGCTCTACGCTCCCTTTTTGGAGCCTAACGCACTGAAAACCCAGCCATTCTGTGAACTCTAAATACCAGCGGTATTTAAAAGGTGCGGGGGAAAAAAAGCATGCATAGCTAATGCACCCCTTTGGCCGCAGAACTCTAAATCTAGCCGTAGGTGTGTTATTTTTGCTGTTTTACATTACCTCCTGTGTATGCTTTGCAATTATCACATTATCTAATAAAAATGTGATTTAAAAAAAAGTGTTTAGTGTAACTTATTTTTAACTGTCAAATTTATCTCTAACTGGAAAATGAGTTCCGGTCGACAATAGCCACGAACCCTTGACCACGCCCCTGACCACACACCCAATGGCACTGTGCCAGGTGGTTCAAGTTTCACCTCTAAAAATGATGGTAAGCCTATGTATATATATATATACAGTATATATATATATATATATATATATATATATATATATATATATATGTATGTGTGTATAGTACTAGTAGTAGAAAGATAGTACAGTACTGTAATTAGAAATGTAAAAGTTTTTTTTAAATAAATATAGACAATTATTTGCATTTTAGAACTAAAAAACAAAGCAAATAAACAAACATAGAAGAATTTGACTTACAGACAGGGAAAAATAGTAATTTTTGATTTTTTTTTTTTAATATTAATTAAAAAGTTTGGATTTCAATATGAGTTTGGAATTTGAAATTGCAGATTTAAGGATTTTCATATATATATATATATATATATATATATTCAATTATATAATTGTATGGCCTAGATTACAAGTGGAGCACAAAAATGCTTGTGCTATTGTGATTGAGAGCAATTAATAGCGCTTCAATTTCTGTGCACATAATACCAAAGTCCAAAGTCAATTTTTATTGCTGGAGCAATAGTCTAGGGCTCGATAACATCTGCAAGTTGGACAGCGCTGGTGCACTAAATCCCTCACGCAATAGACTTCTATGGAGGGCGGCAGGAAGATTCAGGTCAGATATTGCTTGACCACTAAGCCACTGGTGCTCTAAGCCGATGATACGCAAGTAGCAGAGTATTTCATGTAGCTCTGTGTTATACTGTTTATAGTTTACTTCAGGTCTCAAAAGTGCTACATTTTACAGGGGTCTGTTGTGCTTCAGCAGAACAATTAACTCACCAATTCAAAACATTGCAGATTTAGAAATAGTTCAGAGAAGGGCTACAAAACTAATAAGGGGAATGGATCATTTAAAGGGACATTCCAGACAAAATTGGAATACACATGGATGCATTTCAGTTTTGAATAAATGCATTTCTGTAATATACATGTATTAGCAAAAAATGCTTCTAATAAAAGCTATAGCTGTTTCAAAAGTGTATTTAAGTATGCACCGTGCACCAGCATTTTAAACCCAGCACTTGCTCGGAGAGCCTAAGGTGCTTGTACTATCTGGTAATGACTCACGGCTAGATTACGAGTCTTGTGTTAGCCTTAAAAAGCAGCGTTGAGAGGTCCCAACGCTGCTTTTTAACGCCCTCTGGTATTACGAGTCCTGCAGGCACAGGTGTACCGCTCACTTTTTTGGCCAGACTCGAAAATACCGCAAATCCACTTACGTCAATTGCGTATCCTCTTTTTTCAATGGGACTTGCCTAACGCCGGTATTACGAGTCTTCCAAAAAGTGAGAGCTACAGCCTCTCCTGTCAAGACTGATACCGCATTTAAAAGTCAGCAGTTAACAGTTTTATGGGATAACGCTGTAGCATAAAACTCTTAACTAAAAAATACACTAACACCCATAAACTACCTATTAACCCCTAAACCGAGGCCCCCCCACATCACAAACACTAAAATAACATTTTTAACCCCTAATCTGCCGAACAGGACATTGCCGCCAATATAAAAAATATATTAACCCCTAAACCTACGCACTCCCGCATCGCAAACACTAGTTACATTTTATTAACCCCTCATCTACGCCCCCATCGTCACCACAACTATATTAAAGTTATTAACCCCTAAATCTAAGTCTAACCCTAACACCCCCCTAACAAATATAATTTAAATAAATCTAAATAAAATAACTATCATGAACTAAATTATTCCTATTTAAAACTAAATACTTACCTATAAAATAAACCCTAACGGCTAGATTTGGAGTTTTGTCGGTAACGACCCGAAAAACTAACGCCCGCGTTTTACTGGCCGCACCATAAAAATAACTCTGGTATCGAGAGTCCACATAAAGGCTGCGTTAGGCTCCAAAAAAGGAGCGTAGAGCATTTTTAACGCAGCTTCAACTCTCGATACCAGAGTTGCTTACGGACGCGGCCAGCCTCAAAAACGTGCTCATGCACGATTCTCCCATAGGAAACAATGGGGCTGTTTGAGCTGAAAAAAAACCTAACACCTGCAAAAAAGCCGCGTTCAGCTCCTAACGCAGCCCCATTGTTTGCTATGCGGTAACCCTTCCGACGTCTGCACTTAACACTCTAACATGTACCCCGAGTCTAAACACCCCTAACCTTACACTTATTAACCCCTAATCTGCCGCCCCCGCTATCGCTGACCCCTGCATATTATTATTAACCCCTAATCTGCCGCTCCGTAAACCACCGCTACTTACATTATCCCTATGTACCCCTAATCTGCTGCCCTAACATCGCCGACCCCTATATTATATTTATTAACCCCTAATATGCCCCCCACAACGTCGCCTCCACCTGCCTACACCGCTATTATAATAAAGTTATTAACCCCTAATCCGCCTCACTAACCCTATCATAAATAGTATTAACCCCTAATCTGCCCTCCCTAACATCGCCGACACCTAACTTCAATTATTAACCCCTAATCTGCCGACCGGAGCTCACCGCTATTCTAATAAATGTATTAACCCCTAAAGCTAAGTCTAACCCTAATACTAACACCCCCCTAAGTTAAATATAATTTAAATCTAACGAAATTAATTAACTCTTATTAAATAAATTATTCCTATTTAAAGCTAAATACTTACCTGTAAAATAAATCCTAATATAGCTACAATATAAATTATAATTATATTATAGCTATTTTAGGATTTATATTTATTTTACAGGTAACTTTGTATTTATTTTAACCAGGTACAATAGCTATTAAATAGTTAAGAACTATTTAATAGCTAAAATAGTTAAAATAATTAAAAATTTACCTGTAAAAGAAATCCTAACCTAAGTTACAAATAAACCTAACACTAGACTATCAATAAATTAATTAAATAAACTACCTACAATTACCTACAATTAACCTAACACTACACTATCAATAAATTAATTAAATACAATTGCTACAAATAAATACAATTAAATAAACTAGCTAAAGTACAAAAAATAAAAAAGAACTAAGTTACAAAAAATAAAAAAATATCTACAAACATAAGAAAAATATTACAACAATTTTAAACTAATTACACCTACTCTAAGCCCCCTAATAAAACAACAAAGCCCCCCAAAATAAAAAATGCCCTACCCTATTCTAAATTACTAAAGTTAAAAGCTCTTTTACCTTACCAGCCCTGAACAGGGCCCTTTGTGGGGCATGCCCCAAGAAGTTCAGCTTTTTTGCCTGTAAAAAAAAAACATACAATACCCCCCCCCAAACATTACAACCCACCACCCACATACCCCTAATCTAACCCAACCCCCCTTAAATAAACCTAACACTAAGCCCCTGAAGATCATCCTACCTTGTCTTCACCTCACCAGGTATCACCGATCTGTCCTGGCTCCAAAATCTTCATCCAACCCAAGCGGGGGTTGGCGATCCATCATCCGGTGCCTGAAGAGGTCCAGAAGAGGCTCCAAAGTCTTCATCCTATCCGGGAAGAAGAGGCGATCCGGACCGGCAACCATCTTGATCCAAGCGGCATCTTCTATCTTCATCCGATGACGACCGGCTCCATCCTGAAGACCTCCACCGCGGACCCATCTTCTTCCAGCGACGTCCAACTGCAGAATGACGGTTCCTTTAAGGGACGTCATCCAAGATGGCGTCCCTCGAATTCCGATTGGCTGATAGGATTCTATCAGCCAATCGGAATTTAGGTAGGAATATTCTGATTGGCTGATGGAATCAGCCAATCAGAATCAAGTTCAATCCGATTGGCTGATCCAGTAATTTAGAATAGGGTAGGGCATTTTTTATTTTGGGGGGCTTTGTTGTTTTATTAGGGGGCTTAGAGTAGGTGTAATTAGTTTAAAATTGTTGTAATATTTTTCTTATGTTTGTAGATATTTTTTTATTTTTTGTAACTTAGCTCTTTTTTATTTTTTGTACTTTAGCAAGTTTATTTAATTGTATTTATTTGTAGCAATTGTATTTAATTAATTTATTGATAGTGTAGTGTTAGGTTAATTGTAGGTAATTGTAGGTAGTTTATTTAATTAATTTATTGATAGTATAGTGTTAGTTTTAATTGTAACTTAGTTTAGGATTTCTTTTACAGGTAAATTTGTAATTATTTTAACTATTTTACCTATTAAATAGTTCTTAACTATTTAATAGCTATTGTACCTGGTTAAAATAAATACAAAGTTACCTGTAAAATAAATATAAATCCTAAAATATCTATAATATAAATATAATTTATATTGTAGCTATATTAGGATTTATTTTACAGGTAAGTATTTAGCTTTAAATAGGAATAATTTATTTAATAAGAGTTAATTTATTTAGTTAGATTTAAATTATATTTAACTTAGGGGGGTGTTAGTGTTAGGGTTAGACTTAGCTTTAGGGGTTAATACATTTATTAGAATAGCGGTGAGCTCCGGTCGGCAGATTAGGGGTTAATAATTGAAGTTAGGTGTCGGCGATGTTAGGGAGGGCAGATTAGGGGTTAATACTATTTATTATAGGGTTAGTGAGGCGGATTAGGGGTTAATAACTTTATTATAGTAGCGCTCAGGTCCGCTCGGCAGATTAGGGGTTAATAAGTGTAAGTAGCTGGCGGAGACGTTGTGGGGGGCAGATTAGGGGTTAATAAATATAATACAGGGGTCGGCGGTGTTAGGGGCAGCAGATTAGGGGTACATAGGGATAATGTAGCTGGCGGCGGCGTGCGGACGGCAGATTAGGGGTTAATAAGTGTAGGTAGCTGGCGGCGACGTTGTGGGGGGCAGATTAGGGGTTAATAAATATAATACAGGGGTCGGCGGTGTTAGGGGCAGCAGATTAGGGGTACATAAGGATAACGTAGGTGGCGGTCGGCAGATTAGGGGTTAAAAAAATTTAATCGAGTGGCGGCGATGTGGGGGGACCTCGGTTTAGGGGTACATAGGTAGTTTATGGGTGTTAGTGTACTTTAGAGTACAGCAGTTAAGAGCTTTATGAACCGGCGTTAGCCCAGAAAGCTCTTAACTACTGACTTTTTTCCTGCGGCTGGAGTTTTGTCGTTAGATGTCTAACGCTCACTTCAGACACGACTCTAAATACCGGAGTTAGGAAGATCCCATTGAAAAGATAGGATACGCAATTGACGTAAGGGGATCTGCGGTATGGAAAAGTCGCGGCTGAAAAGTGAGCGTTAGACCCTATTTTGAGTGACTCTAAATACCGGCGGTAGCCTAAAACCAGCGTTAGGAGCCTCTAACGCTGGTTTTCACGGCTACTGCCAAACTCCAAATCTAGGTCTAAGATAGCTACAATATAACTAATAGTTACATTGTAGCCATCTTAGGATTTATTTTTATTTTACAGGCACCTTTGTATTTATTTTAACAAGGTAGAATAGTTATTAAATAGTTATTAACTATTTAATAGCTACCTAGTTAAAATAAAGTCAAATTTACCTGTAAAATAAATCCTAACCTAAGTTACAATTACACCTAACACTACACTATAATTAAATTAATTACCTAAACTAACTACAATTAAATACAATTAAATACAATTATCTAAAGTATGAAAACAAACAAACACTAAATTACAGAAAATAATAAAATAATTACAAGTTTTTGAAACTAATTACACCTAATCTAATCCCCCTAATAAAATAAAAAAGCCCCCCAAAATAATAAAAAGCCCTACATTATACTAAATTACAAATAGCCCTTAAAAGGGCCTTTTGCGGGGCATTGCCCCAAAGTAATCAGCTCTTTTACCTGTAAAAAATACCACCCCCCCAACATTAAAACCCACCACCCACACACCCAACCCTACTCTAAAACCCACCCAATACCCCCTTAATAAAACCTAACACTAACCCCTTGAAGATCACCCTACCTTGAGAAGTCTTCACCCAACCGGGCCGAAGTCCTCAACGAAGCCGGGCGAAGTGGTCCTCCAGACGGGCAGAAGTCTTCATCCAAGCTGGGAAGAAGAGGCCCTCTAGACAGGCAGAAGTCTTCATCCAGGCGGCATCTTCTATCTTCATCCACCCGGCATGGAGCGGGTCCATCTTCAAGACATCCAATGCGGAGCATCCTCTTCAAACGAAGTCCAACTGAAGAAAGTTCCTTTAAATCATGTCATCCAAGATGGCGTCCCTTGAATTCCGAATGGCTGATAGAATTCTATCAGCCAATCGGAATTAAGGTAGAAAAAATCCTATTGGCTGATGCAATCAGCCAATAGGATTGAGCTTGCATTCTATTGGCTGATCCAATCAGCCAATAGAATGCCAGCTCAATTCTATTGGCTGATTGCATCAGCCAATAGGATTGAACTTCAATCCTATTGGCTGATTGCATCAGCCAGTAGGATTTTTTTCTACCTTAATTCCGATTGGCTGATAGAATTCTATCAGCCAATCGAATTCAAGGGAATTCATTTAAAGGAACCTTCATTCTTCAGTTTGACTTCGTTTGAAGAGGATGCTCCGCGTCGGATGTTTTGAAGATGGATCCGCTCCGCATGGATGAAGATAGAAGATGCCGCCTGGATGAAGACTTCTGCCCGTCTGGAGGACCTCTTCTTCCCAGCTTGGATGAAGACTTCTGCCCATCTGGAGGACCACTTCGCCTGGCTTTGTTGAGGACTTCGGCCCGGTTGGGTGAAGACTTCTCAAGGTAGGGTGATCTTCAAGGGGTTAGTGTTAGATTTTATTAAGGGGGTATTGGGTGGGTTTTAGAGTAGGGTTGGGTGTGTGGGTGGTGGGTTTTAATGTTGGGGGGGTATTGTACTTTTTTTTCAGGTAAAAGAGCTGATTACTTTGGGGCAATGCCTCGCAAAAGGCCCTTTTAAGGGCTATTTGTAATTTAGTATAGGGTAGGGCTTTTTATTATTTTGGGGGGGCTTTTTTTATTTTATTAGGGGGATTAGATTAGGTGTAATTAGTTTCAAAAACTTGTAATTATTTTATTATTTTCTGTAATTTAGTGTTTGTTTTTTTCTTTGTACTTTAGATAATTGTATTTAATTGTATGTAATTTTAGTTAGTTTAGGTAATTATTTTAATTATAGTGTAGTGTTAGGTGTAATTGTAACTTAGGTTAGAATTTATTTTACAGGTAAATTTGACTTTATTTTAACTAGGTAGCTATTAAATAGTTAATAACTATTTAATAACTATTGTACCTAGTTAAAATAAATACAAAGTTGCCTGTAAAATAAAAATAAACCCTAAGATAGCTACAATGTAACTATTAGTTATATTGTAGCTATCTTAGGGTTTATTTTATAGGTAAATATTTAGTTTTAAATAGGAATAATTTAGTTAATTGTAGTTTTTTTATTTAGATTTATTTAAATTATATTTAAGTTAGGGGGTGTTAGGGTTAGACTTAGGTTTAGGGGTTAAGAACTTTATTATAGTGGTGGCGACGTTGGGGGCGGCAGATTAGGGGTTAATAAGTGTAGGTAGGTGGCGGCAACATTGGGGGCGGCAGATTAGGGGTTAATAAATAAAATGTAGGTGTCGGCGATGTTGGGGGCAGCAGATTTGGGGTTCATAAGTATAATGTAGGTGGCGGCAGTGTCCGGAGCGGCAGATTAGGGGTTAATAATATAATGCAGGTGGCGGCGATGTCGGGGGCTGCTCTCCGCTCACTTTTCTGTGGCTAACGCCGGGTTTGTAAAAACCCGTAATACCAGCGTTGTCTGTAGGTGAGCAGTAAGGGAAAACTGCTCGTTAGCACCGCACCCCTATTAGCGCTAAACTCGTAATCTAGGTGTCAGTTTAATTGCTGACATGTTACAAGCCCCTCTGGTGCTCTAAGCAGCTGCAGTATTTAAAATGATGGTGCACTGTGGATATCTAGTTAAGCTTCACATGCACATGCAGAGAAAAATGTTAACACTAAAAAAGTCATAACTTTTATTAGAAGCTTTTTTTGTGAATACATGTATATTGCAAATATGTTTCTATTCAAAGATGTAATTCTATGAGGAGAGGTTAGCCAAACTGGGTCTGTTTTCTCTAGAAAAAAGGCGCTTGAGAGGTGACATGATTACTTTATTTAAATATATTCAAGGCCCATGTACAGAGATGGCCGAAGCTCTGTTTATTCCCAGAAAATTGTTTGCGACAGAAGGTCACAATTTAAGGCTGGAGGAAAGGAGATTTAATCTCCAGAAACGTAAATCATGTTTTCACTGTAAGAGCAATCAAATTGTGGAACTCATTACCTAAGGAAGTAGTAAATGCCAATACCTTTGATATAGTTAAAAATGGTTTTGATTGTGCTCCACTTGTAAACTAGCCCTTAACCCAAATAATATTTGCCTAAAGCTATACCTTTACAGAATAAAAGACTTTACATGTCTTCTTTTTGGTTAAAACTAAATGTAACTAAGATAAATCTTTTGGAACAAGCAAGAACCTTTTCAAGATTTATGCTAATCATAAGCTTTGGCAGGATTCAAGCTTTGGCAAGGAAATGTATGAAAATCTCAGCCTGTTTTGCTTTTTCCTTAAATTATGACAGATCTAGGACAAGTTAAAGAAATATGATCAGTAATTCGCTTGAAGCGATCATTATTCACTTTATTCAGTTTGTTATGGCCAGATATTATACAAAAACTGATAACTCTTGTAATAGATCTTCATGTGAGATTATCCTGAAAATTGCAATAAAATAAAATAAATCCCTCTGATGACGTTTGATTAGCTCATATTCTAGCTTTAAAAAGGGCACACAAACAGGATGTATATGCATAACATTTGACAACAATTAAATAATAGTGTTGATTGCAATCTTGCAAATATTTTGGTCGGATAACTATTTGTGTTCAGTTTTTTCAGTAATAAAAATCCCAACATGCTTCTGTTGATAACACCCCTGAAGTTTAAAGGGACATTCCGGTCAACATGTAAATGTTCTTAGATGAATTACATCTTTGAATAGAAACATATTTGCAATATATACGTATTCGCAAAAAAGCTTCTAATAAAAGCTATGACTTTTTTAGTGTTAACATTTTTCTCTGCACATGAAGTAAAGCCAGCATTCTAAATACTGCAGCTGCTCAGAGCGCCAGTAGGGCTTGTATCATATCAGCAATTAACAAATTGAGTCATTACCAGATGGTACAAGCCCATTAGGCTCTTTGAACAAGTGCTGTGTTTAAAATGCTGGTGCACGGTGCATACTTAAATACACTTTTTAAACAGCTATAGCTATTGATAGAAGCATTTTTGCTAATACATGTATATGACAACATTGCACCAGCAGCTCTTGTGAACTGCTGGTGCAACACCGCCCCCTGCAGATTTGCGGCCAATCGGGTGTCAATCAACCCGATTGTATTCGATCGGGTTGAATTGTGGAGATTTCTGTCCGCCTCCTCAGAGCAGGTGGACAGGTTATGGAGCAGTGGTCTTTAGACCACTGCTTCATAACTGATGTTTCTGGCGAGCCTGAAGGCTCGCCAGAAACACGGGCCCTCAAGCTCCATACGGTGCTTGATAGGTAGGCCCCTGTATGTTGACTGGTCTTTATAAATAGTATTTAGTGATTCTAATAGTTGCGCGTTTATGTATTCCCCCATAAAAGTCAATAGAGGAAAAAAAGGGGAGAAAAACCCTAACACCCCACTCTCGCACAAACAACATAGCAAACTCTCAATTGCGCTAACCCGACATGAAACTATGATTATTTCATATTCCAATTTTTTTAACATAACTGAATTTGTTTTATTCGAAAATAAATATTATATATCTGATGTTTTTTTTTCAAACAAATATATATTTATACCTACAGTATATATATATAGATGATTATATATAGTTATATATATATATATATATATATATATATATAATAGAGAGAGAGAGAGAGAGAGAGAGAGAGAGAGAGGACTATCTATTTAAAAATACTTTAAACATATTTTGCTATGTAAAGAACATTGGAATGTGAAATATTTACAGTAAATACATAGTTACAAAATGTACTAAATATGAATATTGCATGGGGCAGAGCCTAGTCATGGAGCTGAATGGCTGCACACAGTTGGAGCTCTTAGGCCCGATGGCATACAAAAGGCTGATTAAGTCATGTAACAGCCAAACATTTCATCATCCAATATTATATAACCGAGGGGCAAATGGCTGTGACTGCGGTGTGAATTCTGGAGACATCGGGGAAAATGCGAAAACAGCTTTGACACAGATCCATCTGAAGCAGTGTCTCAGGCCGATATCGGCTTACTGCCCCACAATCAGCACCTGGACGGATTACTCCCCAGACCCGCGCAGTCATCACGAAACTTGAAGCCGGCATCAAACCGGAGCGGAGAACTTACACAGTAAGTGCGTAGCTCAACACTGCCATCACACATGGACAGCCTCTAATATATGACATGGCTGAATCAGGGATAAAAACTTGGATTACTCTTTAGACAGTATAATACAGGGCTAAATAAATGCTAATAAATAATGTGAAACTACTGAATAAAATATAAACCAAATAGCCCTTCAGGGATTTGGACATCTCAACCATCATAGTCACACTAAAATTACAAGTGACACGGGAGCCTACAGTCGAAGCGACAGGTTGTGTTTTAGAGGAGCCAACATTTAACAATGCCGCTTACTTTAGGGATTATAACCGCAATCGATTTATGGGAAGTTGAAATGCACAACATCCTGCATTGCCATTTTGTTGAAATGAAGGAACAGCTCTATTGGGCCCTGGCTGCCACTACGTTAAGTCCCCAGATGTTGCAATCAGCGCTCAAGAAGCAATTGGGGAGACTAATGTCCCAGTGGAGGGAATATTTGTGCCAACCCCAACCTTACCTGATATGACTTACGAGTCTAACTCCCTTCAGATGAGTAGCACTGAAGGCAGGTGCCCCTGGAGAGCACATGTCACTGCAGCGGGACCAACAGACCAGGTTGTGGGCCCTCTAGGGTTACCAGGCTCTGATCAGCTGACCTCTCCAGATAGCTTTACCAAGGGAGATGAGAGTAGAGCACGGCCTAATCGGGATGTTGAAAATAATAAGCAATATCTGTCTCTGTTTTTTTGCAGTGCCTTGTGAGGTCTGAATGGGTTAATTTGTAAGCGGGCATTATTAGGCAGGAGAGGCCAGTCTGGTTTAAGAGGCTATAAAATGTAGCTAGTTCTGAGTGTATGTCTGCTTATTTTTTCTAAATCTAATCTTTTTCTATCCTTGTTTAAATTCTTGCATTCCAGCTAGTATCAGTAAACACTTAAGTTCCTGGTTATCATGATAGGCCAAATATATGAATGTATGTACACAACTCTTTGTAAACATAGGGAATGTCTCATAAAAAGTAGACACTAGTTCATCCCTGACCTTTGCCCTTTTTTCTTGATATATGGTCACAGTAAAACCTACAATTCTGATGTGTAGAACTGTTAGTTACTTATGTTGTAACCATATTTGTTAAAACCCTTGCATTTATTTAGCTAGCCAATCATAAACTGTAATAGCCAAGATGTGAAATGTATAAATACCTGGGAAGGGGACTGACCCCCCCCCCCAGAGAAAACTTTATATTGTTTCTCTCCATACTGCAGTGTGCAATCAATAAACAAACTCTTTTTAACCTGTCTTGGTCTGAAGAAGTTATTCAGTCCAGGGTGAGTATATCACCAACACATGGCGTAGTTGGCAGGATGGCAAAATCTCAGACAGCAGTCCAAGTGGCAAATACTTTCTGCTACAGGGACACTCAATTAAGACCGGTCTTCTGAATGGTAAGAACATTTTTGTTTTTAGTTTAACAGTAATTGAGTGTCTCTGGGTAAGGTGTCAGAGCTGTTTGGCGTTCTGGGTGACGCTATCCTAAGAGGCTTTGTTTATTGATTTATTAATGTTATGTGTTGTATTGTGTAAATTGTTTTTGTAAAAAAGTTAAAACTTGTGACCTAGGAGGGTGTCTATTTAAAGGCAACTGGGATTAGGAGACTGGGTTTACAGTTCTAGCCACCCCAACCTGACTGCAAGTCCCACCGGACGTTAACCAGTCAGTGTTTGAATGCAAGGGGAACTGTGACAAACCTATGTCCAAAACTGTGACCTGGCAGACACCCTAAGAGGAAAAATAGTTACCTGTTACCTGATTATTTGTTTAGCAAAACCTCCTGGATAAGTCCTGATTAGACAGCTTTATTTCTTGTATGAGCACTGATAGTATTCCCAGTGAAGAAAATATTGTTAGTCTTAGTGAAGGGGCTATCCTGGGTAGTAGATATGTGCATGGCGAAAAAATTTGGTTCGGTTCGATTCGGAATTTTTCGTATTTTGGTTCGGATCGATTAGAATTCGGAAAATTTTGAATCGATTCGGTTCGGATTCATTTGGATTCGAAGAAATTCGGCTGGATTCGGTTAGGTTCGGAAATTCAGAATTTCGGTAAGTGTTAGGTGGGATTAGACTAGTATTATGTACTGTATATTAGGTGTAACCCATAGCAGAGTGATATAACCTAATATATTGTACAATACTAGTGTAATCCATGGCCATCCAAATTTACTGAATAAATCCGAACAAATTCGAATTTAATCGGTAAATTCTGCAGTATTTTAATTCGGAAATTCGGTTCGATCCGAATCTCCGAATTTGCTGAATTTTCTGAATTTCTGAATCGATCCGAAATGAATTGCACATATCTACTGGGTAGACGTAAGACTGCAGCGGTCATTTAAGGGCAGACATTTTATGTAGTGTCGCTGTGGCAGACACGTTTTGTAGTGTTGCCATGTTGGGGTGAAGGTTCTCCTAAAACAAAACAATTTTCTTTTGTTCTGTTTTCTTGGTTTTTGTTGTTTTAGTTTTTAAGAATTTGTGTTAATTGTAAGTAAAAACCCCAAGTGACATTTAAAAAAATATAAAAAAAATAGTAAAAAGTAAAAAGTCAATTTAAAATGGGACATAGCTCCTCTAAAGGGTGTTCCAATAATCCTAAATGGCCAAAGGGTTCCCCAGCAGAATATATGAATCAACACCATGGTCCTTTTTGTAATACGTATAATACTAAATGATCCCGACTAACTCAAAATAAAGGGTCCAATATATGGCCAGAGGGTGGCTCTTGGAACCTAGATAAATAAATACCCTAAGTAATGTTTTAATAGAGGTTTCAAAAAAGAACAATCCTACATCAGAAGAGTGGAAAGCATATTTTAAATGGAATACTTAAAAAGACAGTGTGAGTCGTTAAAGGCTTCGCTAGAGGATAATTATCAAAACGAAATTAAAAACTTAGAATTAAATCTCCCACTAAGGGAAGAAAAAGGAGCAAAAAAAAATAAATAAGAAAAAGAGTGCAAGGGGTAAAAGAATAAAATGTTTCAAATGTGGAAAGGTGGGACACATGAGCAAAGATTGTCACTCTAGCAGCACAAAAAACACAGACACAAGAGCTGCATGTAAGAGGGGTATAGGAATACTGATAGATAAACTGGTAAAAATATGTGTTAGAAAAGTTTGTGTTTTAATGATTTAAGATCAAGTAATAACTTAAGAACTGTGCTTTATATATTCCTTAAGTGACATTTTAAGTAGGGTAAATCATGTTTTAGTGTTTGTTATCAGCGAGTACCCATGGACAAAGTAATTGTATATTATACAATTTTGTAAAAATAGGAATAATTGAGAGGAAATGTATTTCTTTGTTAGATTGTTCAGAATGTAATTCTCATGAAAATGTGTATAAATATTGAAGAGGTGCTGGAGGTATGTAAGGAGATATTAGAAGTTTGTATGGTGGGTTTTCTACCATAGAAGTGAATATTTTTGAAGTTTTAATTAGTGGTCAATTGTCAGTGTTCAATGTGTCTCTGCTGTATGATTTTTTCAGAGCAATAGATTACAATGTGTAGTTGAAGGTAAATGTTGTATTTTGAACTTTTGTGTATAAGGTTTATTGTGTTATCCACTGAAATTACACAGAATTATTGATGGTAAATTATATGCCGCAAATTTTCATATATATACATATTGTCTTGTATTAATTTGCAGAACTGGCCGGCTGCAATAATTATGCAAAGACAATATTTAGTTCAAATAATATTTAGTGGATGAATACAATTCAACCAGGTATAATCTTAATGAAGATGTTTGTATATGGTTGTTTAACTTCTTTTACTTACATTTTTCAAGTGGAATAAAATGTTTTAACTATAGAAAAATGTGACACAGATAAGACTTTTGAGCAGTCAGACAGTAAAGACATAGGAGCTGCATGCTATAAGAAAAAGGGAGGGGGAGAGGGGACTGTTTAACCCTAAGAAGAATGCAGACTCTGACTGACTGCCAGTTCTTGTTAGACAAAGCACACCTTGTAAAAATATAGCCAAAAGCTTTAATGATTATTGGAGTTGGGAATAAGCACATATCAGAACCTTTGAGTGTAACTGTAGGTCCTGAAAGAGAATGACATGTTCCAAAACTGTTCAATAATGTCATTAGGAAATACTTACTGTGTAAACTTAATGTGTCTGGAGGGGAACAAGAAAGTGTATACCTGCCTTGGAGTGGTAACTGCAGAAGATTTGTGACTAATAAAATCAGCAGGGGAAATGTTTTATTTAAATTAAAGGGACAGGGTATTTGACATTTTTATTGTTTAAAAAAAAAAAAAAAATAGATGGTCCCTTTGTTACCCATTCCCCAGTTTTACATGATCAACACGGTAGTATTGATAAACTTCTTTTACGGCTGTGATTACTTAGTATCCAAATCTCTGCAGAGTACCCACTTATCTCAGTGCTTTTTTATAAACTTGCAATTTGGCAATTAGTGCTGCAGCCTATGAGCCTGCCTAGTTTTAGCCTTTAACAAGGAGTACCAAGCGAACAAGGCAAATTTGATGATAAGAGTAAATTTGAAGGTTGTTTGGAATTACATGCCCTATCTAAATCATTAAAATTGAATTTTATTGACCCTTTAAAGAAAAACGTAAATTACCCTGTATTTTACAATACCCCCTGTGTAAAATGCCGGTGACTATTAGTTTAACATTGCTCAGAAACAGGCTGTAAATATAATATCTGTGATGTTGATTTTGGAGACTATGACATACAACTAACATCAATGCTTAAGTCTTTCCATATCCAGGTACATGCTGCACAGTTACAGAATGATAATCGTGTAGTGCATGCCATCTTACCTGGTGATCTTATAATGGTTGCAAGGTTTTGTCCAGAAAAATAGCTCTAGAGCCAAAGTAGAAGGGGCCTGTCTGCGTATTATTTATCACAAATACAGCCACTGAAGTCACAGAAGTTAAATCATGGATCTTACTACAAATTGGTGCCACCACAGACTGATCCTATCACTGGCAAGGAAATCCAAAAAGACTGAGCCTTTGGGAAGTATTATTCTTTGACAGTGCTTGACTATTTCCTGAGATTGGACTCATTTTTTACTTTTTATTATTCCTGTATGCTGCATTTACACTCTGGTGATGTTTACTAGAGTGTAAAGAAAATTCCCTGATTTATATACCTTCTAATAGTCACTTAGATAATAACAGTTCATTTTGGTATAATTTGTTTATTCTATCACTGTTTAATTGTGTTATATGTGTACCAAACTCATCATGTACCCTTTCATACGTTTGGGTATTCTCACTATTCCCAGTTATGTCTGCCACACTACCCCATGGGAATAGGACAATTCATTTATTGCTAATGCCAAAGCCTATTACCGCCACACTGAAGGTACAGGTGCCTGCTGGATATGTGGATTCATACCACACAGCCATGATTCTGGGTATCCCTATATTGGTGTCCCTCTAGTTAATGAAACTCTTATAGCTTTAATCAAAAAGGGTGTTGGTAAATTGCATTCTTTTTATACACCCCATGAAGGGAAAATAGAAAGAATTCCTTTAGCAGATTTTGGAAGACATGGGGACCTACAGATTACTAACCATAAACCTGGGGCCCCACTCATGTCCCTCATAGACGCACCAAAGGGTAAGTTTACTGTACAGTATTACCACCCCAGACATATTTGCCCTAACAAACCTAATTGTTCCCCCCTCCTAAATCATTGTTGCAATGTCTCTGAGGGCTATGTCACTAATGATTTCCACAACTGGCGATATAATTCAAACATAGGGAACTCCACTCTCTACAGGGATCTTCTTACATCATGATTTTCTGCAATCACATTAAAATTTCCTTTTTCAAATCCTAACTGTAATCCTTCCCAATCATGGATGTTAATTGACAATCTGTATTTTCTATGCGGCCGCTGGGCCTACAAGAGTATGCCATGTGCATGGAGGGGTACTTGTTACTTAGGTGTTATTACCCCAGCCCTATATAGCACACAAACCCTACCTGAAGGGTGTTTGTGTAATAAGCGTGAGATTGCAGGTTCCAAGGTAAAAAAATCAGATAATTCTGATCTCACTGTCCGTACTGGTATAGGTGATAGAGTTTACATGGGCATACTCCCCTGGTATGGTACTGTCCAACTGCAGTATAAATTAAATCTCCTCATGGACATATTAAACAAGATTTTTAACTGAACACACCATTCTTTACAGTTGTTAAACCAGAAACAGAAACAAATACGTCTTGTGGCCCTGCAAAAACCGCCAAGCCTTAGATATCATGTTAGCTGTTAAGGGCGGAGCATGCTCTTTAATAGGGGCTCAATGCTGTGTTTTTATTAATGATTCCAGTGAAGCAGTACAGGATGATCTTGATCGAATTACTAAATTACAGGTTAACATGAGAAAAGTGCATGACATTAAGTTTGATGGTATTGATGTTGATTTAACATTTGGCCTGTCAGGATGGCTGGGTAAATTGGGGGTACAGATACTGCAAGGTTTGCTAATCTTTGTCATACTAATTGTTTTTCTTTCTCTTGTAGTAATCTGTCTCAAACTAATGCTACACAAGCTCTGCAGCCTTGTCAGCCCAGCAACCAGCAGACTGATGCCCTCCTGTGAAAATCCAGCCCCCGCTTGTGTCCCATTGCGATGACCACGACAACTCTGCACTGCAGTTTGAGATGGAGTTCACCCGACTAAATCATATTGTTGTTTGATGCTATTGTCACAGAGTTTAACAGCATCAGAGGAGGGACTGTTGAAAATAATAAGCAATATCTGTCTCTGTTTTTTTGCAGTGCCTTGTGAGGTCTGAATGGGTTAATTTGTAAGCGGACATTATTAGCCAGGAGAGGCCAGTCTGGTTTAAGAGGCTATAAAATGTAGCTAGTTCTGAGTGTTTGTCTGTTTATTTTTTCTAAATCTAATCTTTTTCTATCCTTGTTTAAATTCTTGCATTCCAGCTAGTATCAGTAAACACTTAAGTTCCTGGTTATCTTGATAGGCCAAATATATGAATGTATGTACACAACTCTTTGTAAACATAGGGAATGTCTCATAAAAAGTAGACACTAGTTCATCCCTGACCTTTGCCCTTTTTTCTTGATATATGGTCAAACACAGTAAAACCTACAATTCTGATGTGTAGAACTGGTATTTACTTATGTTGTGACCATATTCGTTAAAACTCTTGCATTTCTTTAGCTAGCCAATCATAAACTGTAATAGCCAAGATGTGAAATGTATAAATACCTGGGAAGGGGACTGACCCCCCAGAGAAAACTTTGTATTGTTTCTCTCCATACTGCAGTGTGTAATCAATAAACAAACTCTTTTTAACCTGTCTTGGTCTGAAGAAGTTATTCAGTCCAGGGTGAGTATATCACCAACAGGGAGATACCAAAACATATGGAATCGAGATCAGCCAGTATGGTGTTGTTGACGGCTTGGTATACGTGGATACATAGAAAAGGTTCCACAAAGGATTGGCAACTTAGGCTGCAAAAATCTGACATCAATAACAGCAGATTGGTGAGAACAGTGGCAATAGAACTTTGCTCCGTGATCCAGAGGATTGATACAGACTTATAAGGCCTCAGAGTTAGTCAACCTGCTACACATATTCAGTTGAAAGCCGGTATAGGCTGAGCATTTTCTAAAGTACACAATTGGCAGCAGTCTACCTGATAGTGCAATCTGTAGCACTGTTACGAACTGCCATAATCTTATACTACCCAAACCTGATACCTCTGCACTACTAACTTTGCAATTTATTTTTGTTTCCCTGTTTTTATTTTTTCCCAAGGGCTTTTAATATATACACAATCCCATTCTGCATTGAAAATGTCTTCCTCTTGTGATGGCAATTGCACCAGAAGCTCTGGAGTCTTTGTTGTCTTCCTATAAGCCACCTATATATCGTTGCACACACCATAGTTGTGATATCTGCTCCTCATGGTATATCTCTATGTATATGTACTGCACATATTAAGGTTTGTTTAATAGAAACTATAGCGCATTGTAGTTTGATCTCATGTCTGGATTCAGGTGATATGGCCATGCTGTATACCTAGACATGCCAGACTTGCTTAGATAATTAATTACCTTTAATGAGTTAGTACTTATTAGCACTTAGCATATTACGGGCCCTAACACTATTGGTTACTTTGATCATGGCGACGTGCTGGCAGTGGCCGAGGTGGCAAAATCGCGTTGTTAATAACAAGTGATCAAACCCCTTCTATCATATATTGTTACAATAGAGAGCCAAGGTTTCATATATGTTAGGGCTCATATTATATTATAAACTACTTGACCTCAACCTTAGAGACTAGTGAATGATATCTGGGTTCTATATGTACTACTCATTTGCATATTTTCCTAAGCTTGTGGCATGAGTGATAACCTAAGAATAGGATATAATACTACGCTATTAGGTTAAGATTTAGTATAAGACGCTAGTCTGTTTCTTAGGATATATATCAGCATCATCATCATCATCATCACCATCTTTCTTACTTGGTGATCCTAAAAAATGTACAAGTCTGAAAAGCCTTTACATTAGGACCAATACACTGGTTGTATTGAAAGATAATAGATAGAATGACAAATGATCCATTATACTAATATTGCTATTTTTATTATGTATGCTTATAGTTGGCGGATCACCTGAATACACCTAGACCGCGATAAATTACTGATGATTGAAATGCATAACCCCTTCCCTTACAATAGTAAAAATAAGATTCACCGATTGAGACCCATGAGAGGTCTTGTATTGTTTTCAGTTACCTTCTCTGACTTAATATATTCTTTATATCTTATAAAGGTCCAAGAGCGGTCTTATAGCTCTTTAGAGGGTAAATAGTCTGATAGGCATAACTTACACGTTTTGATCTCACAAATGTTTTGTAACTTGAGTTGATGTTTTGAAATCATTTCTTTGTATAATATGTATTGACATTTCAATATTGTATGCCTTAAAGTGAATCTCAATAAAAATATTTGGAAAAAAATAAATACATATATGAATATTGCATAAATAGGCTTTTACATGTTTTCACATCCTTAACGGGAAAAGGCTCTAATGCACTTATATATATATGTATACATATGTATTTATGTGTTTATATGTGACTGTATATATGTCTATATATGTATACATATGTATTTATGTGTTTATATGTGACTGTATATATGTCTATATATGTATACATATGTATTTATGTGTTTATATGTGACTGTATATATGTCTATATATGTATACATATGTATTTATGTGTTTATATGTGACTGTATATATGTCTTTACATAAATAGATACACTTGTAAATACATATGTACACACACATATATACAGTATATATATATACTGTATATACTGCATTATACATACATATACTGTACATCATTAGCAATGTATATGTATGTATCTCTATGTTAAAGCCCTTTTTTAGGCTTTTTTTTCTAACCCCTGAGATCTCATATCTTTGAGCCCTTGGGGCCTAGTTATCAAGCCGTCAACCTCAAATACGCTGGAATTCCGCAGCGTATTTGTGGCGAGGCTGATTCGCCTTAGTTATCAAAGGCTCGAGACCGGCAAAAGTAGAATTTTGTGACGTAAGCTTCGATCCGCCGGACTCAGTCCGACACAGATCGATTCTTACGTCACTCCAGATGTTCCGCACACAAGTGCGGCACATTCTCACTACTTTTGCTAGTTATCAAAAAACTAGCAGGTACGCTCGGCACTTTTACGGCCCAGCGTACCTGGTTTTCAAACCGCCACCCCTGGAGGCGGCGGATCCCATAGGAATCAATGGGAGTCTGACCATAGCGAAAGTACAAGTTCGCTGCTGCCAGACATCCCATTGATTCCTATGGGAGCTGTCTACACCTAACACCCTAACATGTACCCCGAGTCTAAACACCACTAATCTGTCCCCCCTACACCGCCACAACTAAATAAAGTTATTACCCCCTAAACCGCCGCTCCCGGAGCCCACCGCAAGCTACTCTATACATATTAACCCCTAAACCGCCGCTCCCGGAGCCCACCGCAACTATAATAAATGTATTAACCCCTAAACCGCCGCTCCCTGAACCCGCCGCAACCTATATTAAATGTATTAACCCCTATCCTGCCCCCCCTACACCGTCGCCACCTATAATAAATTTATTAACCCCTAATCTGCCCCCCCTACACCGTCGCCACCTATAATAAATTTATTAACCCCTATCCTGCACCACACTACGCCGCCGCCACTGTAATAAAATTATTAACCCCTAAAGTCTAACCCTAACCCTAACGCCCCCCTAACTTAAATATTAATTAAATAAATCTAAATAATATTTCTCTTATTAACTAAGTTAATCCTATTTAAAAATAAATACTTACCTATAAAATAAACCCTAATATAGCTACAATATAAATAATAATTATATTCTAGCTATCTTAGGATTTATTTTTATTTTACAGGTACCTTTCAATTTATTTTAACTAGGTACAATAGCTATTAAATAGTTATTAACTATTTAATAGCTTACCTAGCTAAAATAAACTGAAATTTACCTGTAAAATAAATCCTAACCTAAGTTACAATTACACCTAACACTACACTATACTTTAATAAATTATTCCTATTTAAAAATAAATACTTACCTGTAAAATAAACACTAAGATAGCTACAATGTAATTAATAATTATATTGTAGCTATCTTAGGATTTATATTTATTTTACAGGTAACTTTGTATTTATTTTAGCTAGTTAGAATAGTTATTAAATAGTTATTAACTATTTAATAACTACCTAGCTAAAAGAAATACAAAATTACCTGTAAAATAAATCCTAACCTAAGTTACAATTAAACCTAACACTACACTATCATTAAATTAATTAAATAAACTACCTACAAATAACTACAATTAAATACAATTACATAAACTAACTAAAGTACAAAAAATAAAAAAAGCTAAGTTACAAAAAATAAAAAAATAAGTTACAAACATGTTAAAAATATTACAACAATTTTAAGCTACTTACACCTAATCTAAGCCCCCTAATAAAATAACAAACCCCCCCAAAATAAAAAAATGCCCTACCCTATTCTAAATTAAATAAAGTTCAAAGCTCTTTTACCTTACCAGCCCTGAAAAGGGCCATTTGTGGGGGCATGCCCCAAAGAAAACAGCTCTTTTGCCTGTAAAAGAAAAATACAACCCCCCCAACATTAAAACCCACCACCCACATACCCCTAATCTAACCCAAGCCCCCCTTACAAAAAGCTAACACTAATCCCCTGAAGATCATCCTACCTTTAGTCGTCTTCACTCAGCCGAGCCACCGATGGAACCGAAGTGGACATCCGGAGCGGAAGAAGTTAATCCTCCAAGCGGCGCTGAAGAAATCTTCCATCCGATGAAGTCATCATCCAGGCGGCGTTTAATGCCCCTTTAAGCATGTTTGACATTAAACAAAAGTACATTTATTGATTAAGGGTACATTGTTTAAATTGATACTGCAGTAAGTATATGTATGGAGGTTATGTCAAACGCATTTTGACAGGTGGACATGCCCCTTTCTTCTTCCCTAACCACGCCCCTTTCCACTCCCACTTTTACACTCCTTTTTTATATGAGTTTGATATAAAATTGATATAAAAAGTGTATTTGACACGAATTTGATATAAAATTGATATAAAAAGTGTTTTTGATACGAATTTGATATAAAATTGATATAAAAAGTGTTTTTAAGAAGGATTTGGATTAAAAGGCTTATAAAAGTGTATAAAGCTTAATTATTTTACTATTTTCTTCTATTTGGAGGGTTTTAAAAGGGAATAAAGCTTAAAGGGTCAGTAAACCTAAAAAATAATGTTATATAATTCTGCACATAGTGCTATAGTTATAAAAGCCTTTTTTCCCTTTTAATATTTAAAAAACATGCCGCTTTTACAGACCCGCTCTCTGCTCTCTGCTGAGCGGGTCTGTTTTTTTAGTCAGCGCATCGGGCCAGCTGTATAGTCACAGCCCGGCCCGACCGCGCCATAACATTAAGTGAAGCTCGCTCCTGCTGTCAGACAGAGCAGGAGCGAGCTGCACTTAGTCTTATGGCGCGGTCGGGCCGGGCTGTGACTATACAGCTGGCCCGATGCGCTGAGTAAAAAAAACAGACCCGCTCAGCAGAGAGCGGGTCTGTAAAAGCGGCATGTTTTTTAAATATTAAAAGTGAAAAAAGGGTTTTATTGCTATAGCACTAAAATAATGTTATATAATTCTGCACTATGTGCAGAATTATATAACATTAATTTTTAGGTTTACTGTCCCTTTAATTATTTTGATATTGTTGATTAGGAGATTTATAAAAGGATATAAAGTTTAATGTTGATATTGTTTTTCCATTAAAAAGCACATAAAATGGTATAAAGTATAATTTTGATATTGTCTTCGATTAAAAGCGATATATTAAGGATTTAAAATGTAATGGTATTCAATTAAAAGGGATATAAAAGGGTTTAAAGCATACTTTTGATATTGTATTCTATTAAAAGGGTTATGAAATATTAATATATTTATCCTTTATAATGTTTATAAACATTTGTTATAATATTTCTGTGAATTAAATCATTTAATTCAGCATTGCATCATATATTCTCTGTCTTCATTCTGGCATATTGTATAAACAAAATTATCTGAATGCACAGGCTACTTATGCTCTGACACATTATTTTATTAAAAATGCTGACATATCTAATACGTCATTTGTTAAAAGATGACTAAGCCATTTGTTAAATGACTAATATTTTTTCTCATCACGTGTTTGTCAGCAAAACATTATCATATTACTCTCAGATGTAATTTGAATTCACAGGCTATTTAAAAATGAAGACATCATTTTTGTAAGCCTGTTGTGTAAATGAAGAGTTAACATATTTTCATCACACATGGTTATATAAACAAAAGCAAACTCTCATTTATCTTTTTAAAAAACACACATAGGACGTTTTTCCTTTATAATCACAAAGCAAAAAAATAAACATGTATACATCACATCATACAGATAGCAAGCTCAGCATATAATGCACGAGATTCTGTAAGAACTTATTTACATAATTTATATATATACAGTATATCTGTACACACAACTAATGAAGCAATTAAATACAAATACAGACCCAATATTTTAAAAACATTGCATTTGCTACCTCCGACCACATTTCTGTAACAACAACATCATTTCATAACATCTTATACAAACAGACATTTTATTTTCTATCCTATAGTTTTAAAAACCTTCTAATTTTACCATCTTTACTGGTATGACAATATGTGTAACAACAACTCTTTTATATTATTTAATTCTAGAATAAGTAATGAATGTTAAATTAGATTAAATAAAAATGATATATATATATATATATATATAAGTATTATAAAATGTATATTAATAACAAATAGATACGCCTCTTATAAAAAATTATTTTCTTACTCACCACAGATTTGAGATTCTATAACATCTTATTTCCATATCTGTACACAGCTGATGAAGCAATTAAATACATATTCAGACGCACAAATACAATATTTAAAAAACAATGCATTCACTACCTCTGCCCATGTTTCATTCACAACAACATCATTTCATAACATCCTCTACATGCAATATATATTATTTTATTTTCTATCCTATAGTTTTAAAAATCTTCTAATTTTGCCACCCCTACTGGTATGACAATACGTGTAACAACAATTCTTTTATATAATTTTATTCTAGAATAAGTCATTAACGTTAACTTAGATTAAATAAAAATGAAAGTGATATATATATATAAATATATATAACGTGTTATAAAAATGTATTTGATTAAAAGTAACTTGCTACAAATAAATTTCAGGTGAAAAAAATGCAAACTTATACATTGTAAGGCAGTCTATACATATTGCTGTGTTAAGTAAAATGGTGGGGGTTGTGGGGGGGGGCATAAAAATCGCTGTGTCTGATCTTTTGGTGTGGGGTATAGAAGAATCTCAAAACCATACAGATTTTACAGTAGAAGGGTCCTCCACCATTATGATGATGCAACTCCAAAATGATGTATCCTCTCAACAAATCCAAGATTATTTAATAGTAAGATTTTTATTTTTACTTATAACTGTATGACTATTTATATTAGTAAAAATGATATATGCAGGCTCGCCAGAAACAGCGGTTATGAAGCAGCGGTCTAAAGACCGCTGCTTCATAACCTGTCTGCCTGCTCTGAAGAGGCGACAGACATCTCTGCAATTCAAGCCGATCGAGTACGATCGGGTTGATTGGCACCCACCTGCTGGCGGCCAATTGGCCGCGAATCTGCAGGGGGCGGCGTTGCACCACCAGCTCACAAGAGCTGCTGGTGCAATGCTGAATATAGAGAGCGTATTGCTCTCCGCATTCAGCGAGGTCTGGCGGACCTGATCCGCACTGTCGGATCAGGTCCGCCAGACCTTTGATAAATATTCCCCTAGATGTGAAAGTTATCATACTGTTTTAAATTCTTTATAGTATAAAATGAAACGTGTATATTGATTATGTTTTACTAGTAAAAATTCATATCTTTAAATGTACTTATTCTATTTATTTATTTATTTTACTATGATTTTTAGGATTATAATATGCAACAGAGCTTTGAAGAATCTATCGTTCAGCCCTTTACTCAAGCCTGTAAGTTATTTATGAATCAGTGCCGGTTTTTAAAAACCCTATTAAAAACAGGGGCACTTTCATTCATCAAACTTTAAATTTCACTCGTTTTGTTAAAATACTTACCTTTTAATCTTAAAAGCCACTCCAGCACTTCCCCCGCCCGTCGCAAGCCTCTTCATATGTCAAAAATGATGAATCCGGCTTCCTCCAATCACGGCATTGCCTAGGCAATGATTCCCCTGGGGTGAAAGCCGTGATTGGAGGATGCCATAGTCGTCATTGCTGACGTATGAAGTGACGAGCAGCAGGAGGGGGAATCAAAGGAGCGACTTTTAAGATTTAAAGGTAAGTATTTTAACAAAACGAGTGAAATGTAAGGTTTAATGGATGAAAGTGACCCTGTTTTTAATAGGATTTTTAAAAACCGGGAACTGATTCATCAAACTTGACATTTACTTTAAGAGCCGGCCCATTTTTGGTTGAGAACCTGGGTTATGGTTGCTTATTGCGCTATCCAAGGTGCTGAAAAAAATGGGCTGGCTCCTAAGCTTTTAATTCCTGCTTTTTAATTAAAGATAGCAAGAGAACGAAGAAAATTGATACTAGGAGTAAATTAGAATGTTGCTTAAAATTGCTGCTCTATCTGAATCATTGAAGAAATAAATATGGGTTTAGTATCCCTTTAATATACATTTTATAATACTTATATATATCTCATTTTTATTTAACCCCTTAACGACCGAGGACGTGCAGGGTACATCCTCAAAAAAAAAGGCAGTTAACGCCTGAGGACGTACCCTGCACGTCCTCGGTGTGGAAAGCAGCTGGAAGCGATCCTGTTTGCTTCCAGCTGCTTTCCGGTTATTGCAGTGATGCCTCGATATGGAGGCATCCTGCAATAACCTTTTGAAGCCATCCGATGCAGAGAGAGCCACTCTGTGGCCCTCTCTGCACCGGAGATCGGTGGCTTCCTTCGTTGGTGGGTGGGAGCAGTACCGGGAGGCGGGTGGCGGCCATCGATGGCCCTGGAAATGTGGAGGGGGGCGGGATCGTGGGCGGGGATGCCCGGGGGCGCGCACGGATGTGCGCGCGTGCACGGGAGGGCGGGGGCGGGCGCGTGCACGGGGAGGGAGCGGGTGGGAACCGCTACACTACAGAAAAAGGTTTAAAATAAATCAGTTAAAAAAAGTAAAAAAAAAACAAAAAACGATCAATGAGGTGGTGGGGGTTTGTGGTGGTGGTGGTGGTGGTGGTGGGGGGGGGGTTTGGGGAAGCTACACTACAGAAGAAAAAAAAACTAAGAAAAAAAAGCCCTTTTTTGTGCAAGCTGGGTACTGGCAGACAGCTGCCAGTACCCAAGATGGCCCCCAATAAGGCAGATGGGGAAGGTTACAGAGCTGTTTTGGGGGGGATCAGGGAGGTTGGAGGCTAAGGGGGGTCCTACACAGCAGAATAATTTTTTTTTATTTTTTTTTTAAAAACCTAAACCCCCCAAAAAGCTTTTATTTTAGTACTGGCAGACTTTCTGCCAGTACTTAAGATGGCGGGGACAATTGTGGGGTGGGGGAGGGAAGGGAGCTGTTTGGGAGGGATCAGGGGGTCTGATGTGTCAGGTGGGAGGCTGATCTCTACACTAAAGCTAAAATTAACCCTGCAAGCTCCCTACAAACTTCCTAATTAACCCCTTCACTGCTAGCCATAATACACGTGTGATGCGCAGCAGCATTTTGCGGCCTTCTAATTACCAGAAAGCAATGCCAAAGTCATATATATCTGCTATTTCTGAACAAAGGGGATCCCAGAGAAGCATTTACAACCATTTGTGCCATAATTGCACAAGCTGTTTGTAAATAATTTCAGTGAGAAACCTAAAATTGTGAAAAATTTAACGTTTTTTTTTTATTTGATCGCATTTGGCGGTGAAATGGTGGCATGAAATATACCAAAATGGGCCTAGATCAATACTTTGGGTTGTCTACTACACTACACTAAAGCTAAAATTAACCATACAAGCTCCCTAATTAACCCCTGCACTGCTGGGCATAATACACGTGTGGTGCGCAGCAGCATTTAGAGGCCTTCTAATTACAAAAAAGCAATGCCAAAGCCATATATGTCTGCTATTTCTGAACAAAGGGGATCCCAGAGAAGTATTTACAACCATTTGTGCCATAATTGCACAAGCTGTTTGTAAATAATTTCAGTGAGAAACCGAAAGTTTGTGAAAAAATTTGTGAAAAAGTGAACGATTTTTTGTATTTGATCGCATTTGGCGGTGAAATGGTGGCATGAAATATACCAAAATTGGCCTAGATCAATACTTTGGGATGTCTTCTAAAAAAAAATATATACATGTCAATTGATATTCAGGGATTCCTGAAAGATATTAGTGTTCCAATGTAACTAGCGCTAATTTTGAAAAAAAGTAGTTTGGAAATAGCAAAATGCTACTTGTATTTATGGCCCTATAGCTTTCAAAAAAAGCAAAGAACATGTAAACATTGGGTATTTCTAAACTCAGGAAAAAATTTAGAAACTATTTAGCATGTTTTTTTTTTTGGTGGTTGTAGATGTGTAACAGATTTTGGGGGTCAAAGTTAAAAAAAGTGTGTTTTTTTTCCATTTTTTCCTCATATTTTATAAAATTTTTTATAGTAAATTAAAAGATATGATGAAAATAATGGTATTTTTAGAAAGTTAATTTAATGGCGAGAAAAATGGTATATAATATGTGTGGGTACAGTAAATGAGTAAGAGGGAAATTACAGCTAAACACAAACACAGCAAAAATGTAAAAATAGCCTTGGTCCCAAACGGACAGAAAATGGAAAAGTGCTGTGGTCATTAAAGGGTTAATCTAATTTAACATTCATTACTTATTCTAGAAATAAATAATATAAAAGAGTTGTTGTTACACATATTGTCATACCAGAAAAGATGGTAAAACTATAGGAAAGAAAATAAAATGTCTTTGTATGTATAAGATGTTATGAAATTATGTTGTTGTTACAGAAATGTGGTCAGAGGTAGCAAATGTAATCTTTTTTAAAATATTGGGTCTGTATTTGTATTTAATTGCTTCATTCGTTGTGTGTACAGATATACTGTATATATATAAATTATGTAAATAAGTTCTTACAGAATCTCATGCATTATATGCTGAGCTTGCTATCTGTATGATGTGATGTATAAATGTTTATTTTTTGCTTTGTGATTATAAAGGAAAAAAGTCCTATGTGTGTTTTTTAAAAAGATAAATGAGAGTTTGCTTTTGTTTAGATAGCCATGTGTGATGAAAATATGTTAACTCTTTATTTACACAACAGGCTAACAAAAATGATTTGTCTCAGTGTTTTTAAATAGCCTGTGAATTCATATCCCTTTTAATCGAAGACAATATCAAAATTATACTTTATACCATTTTATATCCCTTTTAATGATAAAACAATATCAACATTAAACTTTATATCCTTTTATAAATCTCCTAATCAACAATATCAAAATAATTAAGTTTTATTCCCTTTTATAACCCTCCTAATTGAAGAAAATATCAAAATAATTAAGCTTTATACACTTTTATAACCCTTTTAATCCACTTTATATCCTTTTATAAATCTAATAATCAACAATATCAAAATAATTAAGCTCTATTCCCTTTTATAACCCTCCAAATAGAAGAAAATATCAAAATAATTAAAGGGACACTGAACCCAATTTTTCTTCTTCGTTCTCTTGCTATCTTTATTTGAAAAAGAAGGCATCTAAGCTATTTTTTGGTTTAGAACCATGGAAAGCACTTGTTTATTGGTGGGTGAATTTATCCACCAATCAGCAAGAACAACACAGTGTGTTCATCAAAAATGGGCCGGCATCTAAACTTACATTCTTGCATTTCAAATAAAGATACCAAGGGAATGAAAAGAATTTGATAATAGCAGTAAATAAGAAAGTTGCTTAAAATTGCATGCTCTATCTGAATCATGATAGAAAAAGATTGGGTTCAGTGTCCCTTTAAGCTTTATACACTTTTATAACCATTTTAATCCAAATCCTTATAAAAAAAAACACTTTTAATATAAATGTTATATAAAATTCATATCAAAAACACGTTTTATATCAATTTTATATCAAACGTGTATCAAAATCCTCTTTTTATATCAATTTTATATCAAATTCATATAAAAAGGTGCGTAAAAGTGGGAGTGGAAAGGGGCGGGGTTAGGGGAGGAGAAACAAAATGAGTTTGACATAACCTCCATACATATACTACTTACAGCAGTTAGCCGGAACTGCATGTTTTGTGCACAGCTATTCCATGGATACACACTCACTGGCTGATAAAGAAAACTCCCACAGCCCCATTGGTAGAAAGCAATGCATCTCTTAGATGTAACAAATAAAAACATGACTTTCATGTCTCTTTAATATATTCCTGCTCTACACCTATGACATTTAGTAGCAGATGGGGAAATATGCTATAGCGAGTTATGTTGAGGCTCTGCACAGCCTCCCATTGTCCTGTGTTTTCCAGGACTCTTATTGGTTTGGGAGCTTTGTTCTGCTGCCCCTCCTGCAGCTTTCTGTATCCTACTTATGTCTATGTTTCACAGAGATAAACCAGGGGACAGCTAAATCCTATGAAGCTATTCCCTGACACAAATTAGCAAACAATGCCCCTAGACCATCCAAACCAATTAGCAGAGGGCCCTAACGATGCCCTTGTGCCAACCATCCAAAAGCCAGGGCCTCCCTGACTCTAGCAGCCCAGCCACAAACAGAATGCTGGGAGGTATTGGTCTCACTGAAGTTGCATTTGTTTTATTGTGTAATATTTTTATGGAAAATCATTATTTTGTTTCTTGTAGAGGTTTATCTCCAAGATCCAAGCCTTACAGTAGTAACCCAGCTGATCTTTGTTGTGCTGAGGTTATCATGTCTGTACAAAGGTTTCATTGGGGGTACCAGATGTGATGTTTCCATGGCCAAAATGTGACTGCAGCAATATCACAATAATTTGCAACCAAAAAAACACAATCCCGTACCCTAACCTTACATCAAGAAGGTTAGCTACACCATTCTGGTTCTGGGCGTACAAGATCTCTACTCATAGCATTGTTGTTGGCAGCCTTGCAGCTGAGATATTGTGGCAGAACACCATAGTAAAACAAATTCTTTGTTTTTTTTGTATCTTTATTTGAAAAAGCAGGAATGGAAGCTTAGGAGCCGGACCATATTTGGTTCAGTACCCTGGGATTGGTGGCTACATTTAGCAGCCATCTTTTGCCTGTGTATTGAACTTAGTTCTGGGTGAGTTCTTGTTGCATCCTGCATCATATCTGACCTTGGCATTATCTTGGCCTCTGCTCTTAGATTACTTGGGCTTGTCAATTGTTTCAAGTTGCTGTGTACCTGTTTCTGACCTATTCAAATTCTTCTGATTACTTTTTTGGCTTCTGATTTGGTCCTAGACTCTCCCAAGTTCAGACATCCCAACTCTCCCGGAAGTTCCGGGAGTCTCTCGCATTAAAATAGTGGCTCCCGTCAAGTAAACATAAGATCCCGGAAAGAGCAGAGCCAGAGAAAATCAAATTTGTGTCTGCACTTTTCATTTCTACCTGTAGGTGTCACTGTTCCGTTGTAGCTCAATGTAAAAAGTTACGGCATTCCTCTCTGGACTTTTCTCCCCCATCCTGAACTCCAGTGCGGTGCGAGACAGCAGCAGACCTGTTATATATAGAGGTGAGATGTGCAGACTCCCATACCTCTATATTGTGCAGACTCCCTCCCATACACTCTATATTGTGCAGACTCCCTCCCATACACTCTATATTGTGCAGATTCCCATACTCTCTATATTGTGTAGATTCCCATACTCTTTATATTGTACAGATTTCCATACTCTCTATATTGTGCAGACTCCCATATTCTCTATATTGTGCAGATTCCCATACTCTCTATATTGTGCAGACTCCCATGCTCTCTATATTGTGCAGACTCCAAAACTTTATATTGTGCAGATTCCCACACTCTCTATATTGTGCAGACTCCCATACTCTCTATATTGTGTAGACTCCCATACTCTCTATATTGTGGAGATTCCCATACTCTCTATATTGGGCAGACTCCCAAACTTTATATTGTGCAGATTCCCATAATCTCTATATTGTGCATACTCCCATACTCTCTATATTGTGCAGATTCCCATACTCTCTATATTGTGCAGATTTCCATACTCTCTATATTTTGCAGACTCCCATACTCTCTATATTGGGCAGACTCCCAAACTTTATATTGTGCAGATTCCCATACTCTCTATATTGTGCATACTCCCATACTCTCTATATTGTGCAGATTCCCATACTCTCTATATTGTGCAGATTCCCATACACTCTATATTGTGCAGATTCCCATACACTCTATATTGTGCAGATTCCCATACTCTCTATATTGTGCAGATTTCCATACTCTCTATATTGTGCAGACTCCCATACTCTCTATATTGTGCAGATTCCCATACTCTCTATATTGTGCAGACTCCCATACTCTCTATAATGAGCAGACTCCCAAACTTTATATTGTGCAGATTCCCATACTCTCTATATTGTGCATACTCTCATACTCTCTATATTGTGCAGACTCCCATACTCTTTTTTGTGCAGACTCCCATACTCTATATATTGTACAGATTCCCATACTCTCTTTATTGTGCATACTCTCTATATTGTGCAGATTCCCATACTCTCTATATTGTGCAGATTTCCATACTCTCTATATTGTGTAGACTCCCATACTCTTTATATTGTGCAGATTCCCATACTCTCTACATTGTGCAGACTCCAATACTCTCTATAATGAGCAGACTCCCAAACTTTATATTGTGCAGATTCCCATACTCTCTATATTGTGCATATTCTCATACTCTCTATATTGTGCAGACTCCCATACTCTCTTTATTGTGCAGACTCCCATACTCTCTTTATTGTGCAGACTCCCATACTCTCAATATTGTGCAGACTCCCAAACCTTATATTGTGCAGATTCCCATACTTTAAATTGTGCACATTCCCATACTCTCTATATTGTGTAGATTCTCATACTCTTTATATTGTGAAGACCCCCATAATCTCTATATTGTACAGACTCCCATAATCTCTATATTCAATATAGAGATTATGGGAGTATGTACAATATATTTATACATGCAAGGTTCATCTTGTTTTTTTTCTCACTTTTTGTGATAACATTTTCAACTATTTCATAATCAGCCCTGAGGAATTCTGAATTGGGGCAGGGGGCACCAGGGGGGGGGGGGTACCTCCCCAAAATTAGTTTTTGCAGGTTGGGATATCTGCCAGCTCCTCCTCTGGCTACCCTGACTTTCCACTGGCACTTGATTTCGTACTGTGTTATTTGTATGGTTTGATCCCTGGCTCTCCTGACTACTCTCTTTATACTTACCTGAGGACTCCCACTGATTATATGCAGGTACTTTCCCCACTCACTGCACCTAGTGGTCACATCCTGGGTCTTTCCCAGTGTGTAGAGGCAGTGTTTACTTTATGACTTCTGAGCCCCTAGGTCCTTACCTGGACAGGCATTTACAACTGTGGCATAGTGGTAGACAATGGGATAAAAAATACATAAGGTGGGGTTAAAGGACCAGTCAACACAGTAGATTTGCATAATTAACAATTGCAAGATAACAAGACAATGCAATAGCACTTAGTCTGAACTTCAAATGAGTAGTAGATTTTTTTCTGACAATTTTAAGTTATGTCTTTTTCCACTCCCCCTGTACCATGTGACATCCATCAGCCAATCACAAATGCATACACGTACCATGTGACAGCCATCAGCCATTCACAAATGCATACACACACTTATTCTTGCACATGCTCAGTAGGAGCTGGTGACTCAAAAAGTTTAAATATAAAAATACTGTGCACATTTAGTTAATGGAAGTAAATTGGAAAGTTGTTTAAAATGGCATGCTCTTTTATTAATATTATTATTATTATTATTATTGGTTATTTGTAGAGCGCCAACAAATTCCATAGCGCTATTAACAAAGGCGGAGTACAAAAAAACAGTTATAAGGATCAAATGGGTAGAGGGCCCTGCCAAGAGTTGCACTGTTGTAGTCAGCTCTTGAGAAGGTGATCAACAAACAGCTGGACTCTTAAGCTTACACGCTAAGGGGGTTCAGGGGATAGCAATGGAGGAGAGGAACTGGTATTAGGAAGGGTTAGTGTAGGTTGTATGCATACCTGAACAGTAGAGTCTTTAGGGAGCACTTGAAGCTTTTAAAACTAGAAGAGAGTCTTGTGGAGCGAGGCAGAGAGTTCCACAAGATGGGAGCCAGTCAAGAACTAAATGCTCTATCTGAATAATGAAAGTTTAATTTTGATTGAGTGTCCCTTTAAGGGTGAGGCCTAAGGTAGAGCCTGGGGATGGGCCATTGTCTGACCATTCTTACTACCCAGTATTTTTTTAGACCACAGCTGACAACCCTACCGATGCATAGTGAGTATAATAGTAGGGTTGCCTCCACAAAAAGAATGTACACTCTGCCCACCTTATACCCCAATGTTGATCCCATGATATATATTTTTAGCAACTATGCAGTAATTTTACCTCTTGGCTGCCAGTAACATATAAATCAATCATTACACTTCTTTGGCCGTCAGTAACATATGTAAATAGATGTGATCTGACTGACCCTCACTTCTTTGTGCTCCTTATGCATTTAGGGATCTGAGGCCTTTTATATTTTGCTACAATACTGGATTGTCTGGCTAAATATTGGACATCTGGAACCCATATATAAGAGTGAGAAGGCATTATGCCATTGTACAACTCTAAATCTGCTGCACCTTCAAATTCCTGCTACCCTGTCATACAGTAATTTTGTGCAGCTCACCTAGCAACCCTTCTGGTAACCAAGACGAAGATGTGACCAGAAACAAACAGAACTACTATTATTCTGGATTAAAGGTACACAAAAATGTAAATGACTTTAAAGGGACAGTATACACTCATTTCATAGTTGCCAACAGTCCCTGATTTCCAGGTACAGTCCCTGGATTTTGTTGTATGTCCCTGGATTTTTTTTGTCCCTGGAAATGTCCCTGAAAATCTTCTTTGCACAACATTTGTTGTTTGCATATATATATATATATATATATATATATATATATATATATATATATATATATATATATATATATATATATATATATATATATATATATATATATATATATATACATACATACACATATACAGATAGATAGATGATAAATAGATATAGTGTATTATTTAAATATAATTAATTCCTAATAGAATATTGTTATTATTATTGAATGGGTTCACATATTATTTGTCTTTCTAATTTTGATGCTGTGTTCTAAAAAGAACCATATGCCCAGAATGTGTTCCAGAGACTGGGTAGGTGTAAGAGCTTGGTGCTGTAATCTGTATAATAAACTATGGATAAGTCTAAATTATACTATTACTTTCAAATGGATGTGTTTTGATTGCAGAACTGAGTGGGCAGAGCAGTTGAACAGTAGGTCATCAATACTCCAGTAACCCGCTTGCTTGCTCTGCTGCAAAGTGTCCCTGGAAATTTTTTTGAAATGTTGGCAACTATGTCATTTTCATATAACTGCATGTAAAAGACACTACTATAAAGAATAGGATGCACAGATACTGATATAAAAATCCAGTATAAAACTGTTTAAAAACTTACTTAGAAGCTGTCAGTTTAGCTCTGTTGAAAAGGTAGTTGGAAAGCCCACTGCAAGTGGCAAATAAGACACTCCCCCCTCCCCCTTCTTTTGCATATGAAAAGACTCTTTGCACAAACAGGAGCAAGCTGGAGAAGGTAGCTGACGGTATTCACATAAAACTTTTGGGCTTGGTTAGGAGTCTGAAAATCAGAGCAATGTTATTTAAAAATAAGCAAAAGTATTCATTTATTTAAAAAAAAAAAAAACTTTATGAGCTATATAAATAGATCATCTACAAAACATTTATGCAAAGAAAAAATGAGTGTATAATGTCCCTATAAATATAAATTAAATAATATTTTTTTATTATTATTCCTTTGCATTCATTAAAACATTATGCTAAACTTTCTTACAAACGGAGTTTTCCTATGAACTAAATTAATATGTATATATATATTTATACTTCACTTGCAGAAGCTACAAATTATTGTCAAGTACAGCACACATGCAAACGACAAGAATAAGACTACAACTCCCAACATGCTTAGCTGTATGGCCTTACAACAGGCCCTTTATCAACTGCCTAATTTAAATCCAGACAAAACAACCTGCTAGAGCTGTTACATCAGTTTGCAGAATCACTTGAAAGCGGGTTCTGACCAGTTAGGGATCATCAAGCTGCAGCCCTGAGATGGGTATAGGAATATTTGCATTCTTCCATCAGACAGGCATAATGATAGACAGGCTGCAGTCCTGAGGAGGACAAGGGAGGCTACTGTATGTCAGTGTGTGCGGTGCAGCAGTATTGTGAGTAGTGCCAATGCCGGGAAGGCCTCAGGGAATCTAGTATAACCCACGCAGGAAGCAGCAGGGTGCATAGTCCGGCCTGTAGGGAGTGCAGGGTGATGATCTAAAGGGTGAGGCTACACTACTCCGGTTAGAATATCGGGCATACTCACAGCACAGTGCTGTACTCTCTATGAATGATCTAAGGCAGTGACACTAGGCTGCAGTATGCTACACACATCACAGGGGCTGCGGAAGTGATTGCACTGATGGGTAGGATTTAGCTGCAGTCCCTGGGGTAGTGAGTACACTGACAGTGCAGTGCAGGAAGTCACACTCACCACATGGTCTGGGGTAGTGCTTACTCTAGATGCGGAATGTGCCATAACGCTGCAGGCAGAAGGGATGACACTGACAGGGACACGGTATAACTACAGTGCCTAAGGAGGGTATGATACCACTGCAGATCCTAAGGCACTGACAGTGCACTCACACTATATGGTTTGGCCCAGGGAGTGAAGGGTGCACTAGAAATCAGCTGGGAGGTGACACTGAGTGCCCCCTCCCCTGTGCGAGTCTCATAGCTGCACAGTGATGAGCAGTACCAGGGTATCTGTAATACATCAATGCTGACAGTTATAAGATGTGCTGATTCGCCAGCATCTCTCACAACTTTTGACTACAAAATAAAGATTTAGAGGGAGGAGAAAGAAAATAAGCTTCTATCAGTTCCGCACCAGCCCCCTCCCTTCCTTAGGGAGGAGAAGGATTCACAGATGGAGCAAAGGAAGGAGCAGCAGAACCTTGAGTTCACAATGGACAATGTTGAAAAGGTAAGTGATGATGCACATACACGTGTCATATGTGATTCTAATGTATTGATGTAAGGTCCCTAAAATAAACCCAAGTGTCCAAGCTATACCCATCGAGATAGATGTAAACAATATGATTAGGTGATAACTTACTATTGCTCCATTACAGCTTCATATAGTTGATCAGATATATATATTTACATGTTGTGCATCACTATGTGACTTCTTTATATACTTGAGAACTAGTACAGTAAATATATTTACTGACTTAAGACTTTGTTGCTGTAGCTGCCTGAATGTTGTGACACAATTTTGTCGTCAAAATTGTAACATTTGCTCAGTAACCCATAATACAGTTATATAACAGATGCCCTTTACAGTTCTGCATCAGTGATACAATCTGCACTTACAGTCATCTATAGCAATAAAGTAGTTATTACAAATCATCAACTGTAGATAGATACACTGTGATCACTGAGGGGAATGACAAACATAATGTGACCATTTTTAACCTTTGTGTTAACAAGTCACATTGTTTTGGGTTCTAACCCACTGATGAAGAGTGTTGCTTTAAATTGTCTTGTGTGTGTTTATTTTTGTTGCTGTAGGCAGTTAGGGACAGATAGAAAAACCCGATCCCCCCACCCTTGTTTAAGTAATGATTATATAACATGTTGCATAGACAGGTGAATCATAGAAAACAGCACTATGCAGTGGAATCATCCATAAGGTAAGGGAGGAGTTACTGGACTTACAATTAATACATAAAAGAAAGGGTTGAGTTGGCAGTCTCATTCCAAGGTGTGGAGCTCACTTTAAGAATATGTTCTAAGTCTGTAATGTCCCTTTAAGTGTTGTCCTCTCATCATATCCCTATTATAGTATCTTGTCTGTCAGGTGATGACGCAGCTACAGTTAGTTCTAGGAAATGTACAGTACCATTTTTATGGCGCAGTCTTTTTATTTACTGCATTACTGTCTTGCCCTTATTCGCTGCGTCTGGGCTAATTTGTGTTTTTTCCCCTTGCTGAAGGAGCAACCTTCGGAGGGATGTTATGTACAGCTGTGCTTTGCCACAGTAGAGGGGGATGGGGCACAAGTAATGTCTCTAGTCCTGTGTGCATTTGCTTTTGTTCCAAGTTGTATGACTGCAATGACCCAAGAGATGCAGCGCAGAATGTGTAACTGTCCATTCAAACCCTTATCACTCAGACAACATAGAACAGGGTGTCTCAGCTTTTTGTAGCAAGTAGCCCTCAGGCATAGTATCCCAAATCTAGTTTGTCAATAATAAAATAAGAGGCAATTATTCATATCCCAAAATGGGACAGATGGATATTCAATATATTTTTCTGTTTTTATGAAATAATTATAAAACACACTCAAATGACACATACATAGTTCTTTAATATTATGTAAAATATATTGTTTATGCTACAACATTTCTGTATCTAACTGCTCATACGCAGCGTATTAGGCTTATTTCATTGTGATACACTTGTGTATAGAACACTTTACCTGGCACATTTAATCTTGACAGTTATTCCTTGTTATGTAGCACTGTTGTCCTATATGTGGCACACATCTCTGTGACACTTTTTTTTATAGTCACACACTTTACCTGCCACTTTACTGTAGCACAATTTATATCAGTGTTTCTGAACTCCAGACCTCAAATGTCCCTAACTGGCCGGATTCTAAGGTTTCCCTACAGGTGAGTCAATCACAGTGTGCGAGCAGCTGATCTGCCAGGCAGGGAAACATAATCTGGCCTGTTACACGTGTCTGAGGATAGCGTCAGAGCGTCAATAAAGAAATAGCAAGTCACCAAGTACCCCTTGTCACTGCTCCAGGGATGCAGGCCCACTAGGCAGGATATTTGCCAAGCACTGATTGGCTGTTACATGCCGGTGGAGGAGTTCTCACAATATCACAATAACGCGGCCAGACACATGGAAGCCAAAATTCACAGAACTTCTCTTTTTTTGCCTCCGTCTGAGGTGTTCGAGGGGGATGAAGCTCCCCTTGTAAATGTCATTCTCCAAGGTTCACTTGTGGTGGTGGATGCTAGAGGATCGGCGGGGCGCTGCACTGATCCTAGACCCTCTGATTTCCACCTTCGCCCACCATAAAACCCCCATGCAGAGGCAAAAAAGATAGTGGAGATGGGGAAATTATGGTGGAGCGCCATCTGCTACCAGCAAACAGTAACTGTTTTTGCCCCACCAATCCCCTTGCATCCACCCCAAGTGAACCTTGGGAAATGTGGTTTACTAGGGGGGATTTGCCCCCCTTGCACCCTTCAGACAGAGTAAAAAAATATAGTGAAGATGGGGGAATTACAGTGCATCGTATATACGTTTTATGCAGTGACTCGATCAGTCTGAGGGGATTTATGATCTTACATCGGGTTTTACCTACAGCTGCTTGGGTAATCCAAGCTTTACCCGGGTAATGCTAGGATTACCCAATATCTGACTTTACCCGCATCATATACACACACATACTTCTGCTTAGCTTATTTTTGCCTACCAATAATGTACTGCAACTTGATCAGCTACCGTGCTAACAACTATAGACATATTAATATTGCTTGGTATTCAATAGTAAGTGAAAATAAACTTATACAGGCTGCCTCTGCCGCCTACAAGTTACTTTGTTTCTCTGCAATTTTAACATCAATTACCTTTTTTGAATTTTAGATGTTTATATAAAAAAATACCAAAGAACATTTGTTCCTAAAAAAATAATTCTTATAATTCCTAAATATTTTTGAAAAGCATAATGAAGTTTGTTTGTAGACTTTCCTCCTGGGTTTTTAGAAGTTTATAGGTTGTTTCTTAAAACACATTGCTGGCTGCTAATTTTAATTTTATTAGTGGTTTACAAAGGTTTTTAAAGCTTATGAGCCAGCAAGAATGTGAAAATGATATTTAACTTATAATTATATCCCCTATAGTAAAAATAAAAAAGCATTATTTTGTCTAATTTAGTTTTCCTCTGTTCAGTGCTGTGACTATGCAACATTCTACACAGTGATTGCTTGAGTGCATGATCTCATTCACATCTGTCCCTAATTGGCCACATCAAAATAGTTAAGATAAATTTAAAGGGATATGAAACCCAATTTTTTTTTTTAATGGGTTTCATATCCCTTTAAAATGGGTATAAAATGTTGGACTGCAGTGCTTAAAGTGAATGTAAATTTTGATGCTAAAGTGCCCGTTTTTTTAAAAAATTCGATTAAAAACAGGGTCACTTTAATTCATCAAAATTTACATTTCACTCGAGTTGTGAAAAAAAACTTACCTTTTAATCGTGACAACAGCTCCAGCTTCTCCCGTTCGTCGCAAGCCATTTCTGACGTCAGAAATGATGGATCAGTCATCCTCCAATCATGGCTCCCCCCCTGGGGAATCAATGTCTGATACAACGCCATGATTGGAGGAAGCCGGATTCCTCATTTTTGACCCAGGAAGAGGCTTTGCGACGGGCGGAGGAAGCTGGAGCAGCTGTCAAGATTAAAAGTTAAGTTTTTTTTTTTTTTTTACAACACGAGTGAAATGTAAATTTTGATGAATTAAAGTGCCCTGTTTTTAATCAAATTTTTAAAAAACGGGCACTTTAGCATAAAAATTTACATTCACTTTAATAAGCACTGCAGTCCAACATTTTATACCCATTTTAAAGGGATATGAAACCCATTTTTTTTCTTTTATGATTTAGATAGCGCATGCAATTTTAGGGAACTTTCCGATTTACCCCTACTATCAATTTTTCTTCGTTCTCTTTGTATCTTTATTCGAAAAAGCAGGAATGTAAGTGTAGGAGCAAGCCCATTTTTGGTTTAGCACCTGGACAGCGCTTGCTTATTGATGGCTAAATGTAGCCACCAATCAGCATGAGCAACCTAGGTGCTGGATGAAAAATGGGCCGGCTTCTAAGCTTACATTACTGCTTTTTCAAATAAAAATACCAAGAGAACAAAGAAATTAATAATAGGAGTAAATTAGTAAGTTGCTTAAAATCACTGCTCTCTCTGAATCATAAAAGAAAAAATTTGGGTTTCATATCCCTTTTAAAGAGACATTTAAGATGCATTATACTTTAAGTTAAACTGTTTATATTTTACTTTTTTTCATACATAGGAGTCGATCACAATTCTTTAAAATAACTTATCTATTAATTTTAACTGAAAATCACCATTCAACTCTATGGTCCCTGTATTTCACATGCAAGATAGCCACGGACAAATCTGTGGATCTATATGATGATTGTATGTAATATAATATTGTGAATAGACCAAAATGTTAGGAGCTGTGTTTTTATAATGTCACGTAGTAGCATTACAATCCAGTACAGATCTAGGGGTTGTCAGCTTTCTGCTGACTGTGATGTCATTTAAAGGGATAGAAAGGTCAAAAATGAAATGTGCATGAGTGCATTTATATTTGAAATATAAGCATTTTTGCCATATACTTCCATTAGCAAAAATGCTTTTAGTAATTTATTACTGTTTTTCTGCAGCATACGCACATATCCTGTGATGGGCCGTGCACTAGTATTCAAACAAAACACCTGCCCAGAGAGCTGGCGGTGGGTTGTATTGCTTCTGAAATCGTAATTTGTGTCATACAAGCTACTGCTGACTCTCTGAAAAGGTGTTTTGTTTAAATACAAGCGCATGGGCCCTCACAGCATATGTGTGTATGCCACAGAAAAATAGTAATAAATTACTAGAAACATTTTTGCTAATAGAAGTTTATTGCAAAAATGCTTATTTCAAATTGAAATGCAGCCATGTACATTTAATTTTTGACCTATCCCTTTAACCAGTCTTTGTCCCCATATTAATGGAAATGAGCACTTCTTATGGCCGCTAGCAGGAAGAACCTGTCGCTGCTGGGGTCTCATCTCCCTGTCTAGCATAGCAGCGCTCTCCCAGAATCTGACCCCCGTTTCCTCTCGAGCACTTTACTGAGAGACCTGACCAGGAGCTGGGTAAAGAAAGCTTGAGGACTGGTGGGGTATACAAGGGATTTGTAGCTATGGGTGACACAAATAAAGTGGTGCTGATCCTTGCAGGTAGAGAGTTCCTGGCAGTTTCTATTGAGCTGTATGGCAACTGCTAGTTGTAGTTTATCAGTGTGTGTGGTATATAACATAGGCTTCATAATATACTTGAAGATATAATGCAAATGTGGTAAAATTAAGTATCTTAGTACCCCATAAACAGAATGAATTCATATGTAGGTTAGTAGGTAAGATAACCCAACAATAATCATATATAATAGGGGGTGCTCACTGTCCGGAGAGTAACTAGAACAAATAGGAGAAGAGTAATCGAGCACTCAAGTAGGCTATATTGAAAATAACAGTCAGGAGAGGCTGTCCGAGACGAGTGTGATATTAAAAACATAACATTTATTAAGATAAAATGTAATGGAAACTACCAGTGTAGATGGATGTAGAACTTAAATTAAAAGTAAGAATACAAGAGCGCCAGCATATCCACGTAATAACCACGAGTGGTTAAGAAATAACCAATATCAAAGTACTAGACTGAGTATTGGAAGGTTGCACAAAACGGTGTATCAGCACATGCAGAGAAGTACAACTAGGAGGAAAAATATCCCAACTATAAATATTATACAAAGTCAGTGTGTAGATCATAGGTGGTTAACAAATTCGTAAGTTGATTCAGAAATGAGTAATGAAAGAAACTTAGACAACTGTATACCAGAAAAGGCTCACGGATTGCACCAAGTAACTATCTATAAAAGTAAAACGATATAACCTATCTATGTGCAGTACTGGAGCGGTATAGACTCGTCTAAGAAGCGATACTGCTAACAATAAGAACACAATGTAATTGAATCAGAGACCACATATGAACTACTACTATTAAATGAACCCACGGTAGGATAGCTACTTGGTGCAATCCGTGAGCCTTTTCTGGTATACACTTGTCTAAGTTTCTTTCATTACTCATTTCTGAATCAGCTTATGAATTTGTTAACGACCTATGATCTACACACTGACTTTATATAATATTTATAGTTAGGATGTTTTTCCTCCTAGTTGTACTTCTCTGCATGTGCTGATACACCGTTTTGTGCAACCTTCCAATACTCAACCAATATCAAAGTACTTGACTATTTCTTAACCATTCGTGGTTATTACGTGGATATGCTGGCTCTCTTGTATTCTTATTTTTAAGTTCTACATACATCTACACTGGTAGTTTCCATTACATTTTATCTTAATAAATGTTATGTTTAATATCACACTCGTCTCGGACAGCCTCTCCTGCCTATTATTTTCAATATAGCCTACTTGAGTGCTCGATTACTGTCCTATCTCTTCTCCTATTTTTTCTTCATAATATACTTCCCTAAATCAGCCGCTCGCCTAATAATAATAATAATAATAATAATAATACTACTACAGTGATGATTACAATGATGAAAAAAGATAAATTCACAGCTGACAATATAGATTTCACCTCTTGATTATATGCTATACCCAGGGCAGCGCGCTCAGGACAAACTGGATGCCTTTGTATTAATGCCCTCTTGACAGTTTACCCTGAGAGTGTTGCCAGTTTGCTGTGCTTCATATGCATTTTCTATGGGGATCAAACAAAGCTTTATTTAAAGCCAGCAATGAAGTTGTAGTGAGGGGTCATGGTGTTGTCCTTGTCATCTCTTGGCCATTAGCTGTAACTCATCTTCTGGTTTGTGTTTAGAATTTACAGCTATATGTATGTGGAAGTGAGTGAGTACCAGTTTGTCTCTGTTGCTCTTTTGTGCATATATTTGTGTTTAAGACCTAGTAGACTTTAGTCTGAGGATAACTGTTTGTGTCTCCGGATGAGGACTCCGTTTACCCCAGAAGTGGTTCTATGTTGTGGGAAATGCACCCCGTATGAGACGTGCACCCACTATAACACACGCACTTTTGCAGTTTGTCATGGTTTGTATTTACATTATAAATGGCTTTATGTTTCATCTCGTTAGAGAATATGCTGTATGTGTCACTATTAGTACAGAGACCTTTTACTGATGCAATACAGAGTGACAATATCTGACCGGCAGTGCACTGCAGCAGCTGTGTGACCTCTGTGACAGGAGCTTCTTGGTGTCTGTAGGCGTAACTGTGCAGGGAAGTGACAGTTCTAGGATGCTCCGTCTTAGTGGCTCATTATTTGATGCGCACAAATGGCCTGTATGAGGCCATGTTCTGTTTATAGAATCTGCTTTGAATTGACTGTTTTGGGTTGAGTCATCATCAGCTATTTTAGAGACACCACAAGAATTATTTAGTGGTGATAATATGAAAGGTATATGCAGGTATCCTGAAAGCTACGTTCTTACAGAAAGATAAAATGCTCTAATTTGTTAGTGCTCCTTGAAAACTATGTGTTTAACCCCCATAAAGAGGCTTCATACATAGTTAAAGTCCTCAGTGCCACAACAATTTCTAGGTCCTTAGCATGACAAGGCATATGAAGAAAAGCTACATGTGTATCCTCGCTCCTAGTTGACTCACTGGTTATAGTTTGCTGATGTGTTTCTTGGACTTTACCTATGTGTTTTTAACCCCTTTGCAAGCTAGCTGAGCAGATCTGGTGAGACAATGACAAGAAGCATATGTGTGTAGCCACCAATCACCAGCCAGCTCCCAGTAGTACATTGCTGCTCCTGAGCCTACCTCGATAGACTCTATTCAATAAAGGATACCAGTGTTCTCCAGACAATGTTGCCAGCTGGTGGCATTATGAAGTACCCGGGCAGTGTAATACTTTGTAATATTATGACATTTTCTTCTATCTAAAGCACAGATAAAGTGCATAGTTTAATATAGATTTATACATACATATGTTGTCTGCGCACGCACACGCCCTGGCACCTCCATATTTTGTCAGCCCACGCCCTGGCACATGCATATGTTGCCTGCCCATGGGCATGCCCTGGCACATGCATATGTTGCCTGCCCACAGGCACGCCCTGGCACCTACATATGTTGTCAGCCCACGCCCTGGCACATACATATGTTGCCTGCCCATGGGCACGCCTTGGCACATACATATGTTGTCTGCCCACGCCCTGGCACATACATATGTTGTCTGCCCATGCCCTGGCACATACATATGTTGTCTGCCCATGCCCTGGCACATACATATGTAGCCTGCCCACGCCCTGGCACATACATATATTGTCTGCCCATGCGCAAGCTCTGGCACATACTGCAGATCTGACACCTTATATTATCAAAGGGTTGTTCTCTTTAAATGAACCAGGATGTGTTTATATATGTGCATCTATATTTAAATATTAGAAACAGTCTGGTAAAGTAAGTGCTTTTTTCTCAAGTATGTGATGTATTTTTTTTAATGGACATTTTAAAAAATGTTCTTCAGTTATCAGATTTACCTTTTTTTTTTTTTTTTTTTTCCCCTTGCTTTTCTTTGTTACAACTCACACTTTCATGAGCGTATACTGAGGTATGCCTCAGAAGTCCGCATGTGTCTCGGGCACTTTAAGCAATTGTGACATTGTAGCTGCTATATAGATCTCAAGTTACATGCACGCCCATGAGCCTACCTTGGTATACGCTCTTGGAAAGTTTCAACAAAGTATAAAAACGAGAGTTAAATCTTAAGAATAGTTTAACTTTTTCTTTAAGTTCCAGGCACATCTGGATAATGAAAGTTTAATTTATTTCCTATGGCATGGAGAGTCCACAACGTCATTCCAATTTCTAGTGGGATATTCAACTCCTGGCCAGCAGGAGCAGGCAAAGAGCACCCCAGCAAAGCTGTAAATTGTAACTTCCCTTACCCATAATCCCCAGTCATTCTCTTTGCCTTTGTCAATGGAGGATGTGCAAAGATGGTGTCTGAAGATATTTAATCCTTTTATGGGTACTTTTCCCTGCAAGCAAGGATTAGGGGCTATGCTGTGTCCATGTCTTTCTCTTTAGTAAGAGTAATGGTGGCTATTAGCAGTTATAAGGCGGCAAGGTTGTCTTTGCTTTCTCTTGTTAAGTGTATCCAGTCCACGGATCATCCATTACTTATGGGATATTAACTCCTCCCCAACAGGAAGTGCAAGAGGATTCACCCAGCAGAGCTGCTATATAGCTCCTCCCCTAACTGCCATTACCAGTCATTCTCTTGCACCCAACGAATAGATAGGATGTGTGAGAGGACTGTGGTGATTATACTTAGTTTCATACCTTCAATCAAAAGTTTGTTATTTTATAATAGCACCGGAGTGTGTTATTCCTTCTCTGGTAGAATTTGAAGAAGAATCTACCTGAGTTTTTCTATGATTTTAGCCGGAGTAGTTAAGATCATATTGCTGTTTCTCGGCCATCTGAGGAGAGGTAAACTTCAGATCAGGGGACAGCGGGCAGATTAATCTGCAAAGAGGTATGTAGCAGCTTATTATTTTCTGACAATGGAATTGATGAGAAAATTCTGCCATACCGATATAATGTAAACTCAGCCTTAAATGCAGTAGCAGCAACTGGTATCAGGCTGTCATGTATGTATATTTTACACTTCAGTATTCTGGGGAATGGCACTTCACTGGAATTATACTGTATGCATAAAACTTTAGCCTAATTTGCAGGGACTAGCAACAGGCTTTTTAATAACACTCAATTTATTAATGTTAAACGTTTTTTGCTGGCATGTAAAATCGTTTAATTTTCTGAGGTACTGGGTGAAAAAATGTTTTGGGCACTATTTTTTTCCACTTGGCAGTCGTTTTATTTAATTTATGACAGTTTACTGATCTCTCTCACTGTTATGTGTGAGGGGGAGGGGCCTTTTTTGGCGCTTTTGCTACGCATCAAAAAATTCAGTCAGAAGTTTATTGTCTTCCCTGCATGATCCGGTTCATCTCTACAGAACTCAGGGGTCTTCAAAACTTGTTTTGAGGGAGGTAATCACTCACAGCAGAGCTGTGAGATTGTAGTTGACTGTGATAAAAAAACGTTTATTTCTGTATTTTTTTTCTGCTATCAGGGTTAGTTATCCTTTGCTAATGGGAGCAATCCTTTGCTAAAATTGTGTTTTTTACAAAGATTTGATGCTATAACTTTTCAGTTTATTAATTTTCAACTGTCATAACTTTTTCTGTGCTTCTTATAGGCACAGTACGTTTTCATATTATAGTAAATTACTTGAAAAGTATTTCCAAGTTGCTAGTTTATTTGCTAGTGTGTTAAACATGTCTGATTCAGAGGAAGATATCTGTGCTATATGTGCTAAAGCCAAAGTGGAGCCCAATAGAAATTTATGTACTAACTGTATTGATGCTACTTTAAATAAAAGTCAATCTGTACAAATTGAACATATTTCACCAAACAACGAGGGGAGAGTTATGCCGACTAACTCGCCTCACGTGTAAGTACCTGCATCTCCCGCTCGGGAGGTGCGTGATATTGTAGCGCCGAGTACATCTGGGCGGCCATTACAAATCACATTACAGGATATTGCTACTGTTATGACTGAAGTTTTGGCTAAATTACCAGAACTAAGAGGTAAGCGTGATCACTCTGGGGTGAGAACAGAGTGCGCTGATAATATTAGGGCCATGTCAGACACTGCGTCACAATTTGCAGAACATGAGGACGGAGAGCTTCATTCTGCGGTGACGGTTCTGATCCAAACAAACTGGATTCAGATATTTCAAATTTTAAATTTAAGCTGGAAAACCTCCGTGTATTACTAGGGGAGGTGTTAGCGGCTCTGAATGATTGTAACACAGTTGCAATACCAGAGAAAATGTGTAGGTTGGATAAATATTTTGCGGTACCGGCGAGTACTGACGTTTTTTCCTATACCTAAGAGACTTACTGAAATTGTTACTAAGGAGTGGGATAGACCCGGTGTGCCGTTCTCACCCCCTCCGATATTTAGAAAGATGTTTCCAATAGACGCCACCACACGGGACTTATGGCAAACGGTCCCTAAGGTGGAGGGAGCAGTTTCTACTTTAGCTAAGCGTACCACTATCCCGGTGGAGGATAGCTATGCCTTTTCAGATCCAATGGATAAAAAGTTAGAGGGTTACCTTAAGAAAATGTTTGTTCAACAAGGTTTTATATTGCAACCTCTTGCATGCATTGCGCCTGTCACGGCTGCAGCAGCATTTTGGTTTGAGTCTCTGGAAGAGACACTTGAATCAGCTCCATTAGATGAGATTACACACAAGCTTAAAGCCCTTAAGTTAGCTAACTCATTTATTTCAGATGCCGTAGTACATTTAACTAAACTTACGGCTAAGAATTCCGGATTCGCCATTCAGGCACGCAGAGCACTGTGGCTAAAATCCTGGTCAGCTGACGTTACTTCTAAATCTAAATTGCTTAATATACCTTTCAAAGGGCAGACCTTATTCGGGCCCGGGTTGAAAGAAATTATCGCTGACATTACAGGAGGTAAAGGCCATGCCCTGCCTCAAGACAGAGCCAAACCTAAGGCTAGACAGTCTAATTTTCATTCCTTTCGTAATTTCAAAGCAGGAGCAGCATCAACTTCCTCTGCACCAAAACAGGGAGGAGCTGTTGCTCGCTACAGACAAGGCTGGAGACCTAACCAGTCCTGGAACAAGGGCAAGCAGGCCAGGAAACCTGCTGCTGCCCCTAAGACAGCATGAATCGAGGGCCCCCGATCCGGGAACGGATCTAGTGGGGGCAGACTTTCTCTCTTCGCCCAGGCTTGGGCAAGAGATGTCCAAGATCCCTGGGCGTTAGAGATCATATCTCAGGGATACCTTCTAGACTTCAAATTCTCTCCCCCAAGAGGGAGATTTCATCTGTCAAGGTTGTCAACAAACCAAATAAAGAAAGAGGCGTTTCTACGCTGCGTACAAGATCTTTTATTAATGGGAGTGATCCATCCGGTTCCGCGGTCGGAACAAGGACAAGGGTTTTACTCAAATCTGTTTGTGGTTTCCAAAAAAGAGGGAACTTTCAGGCCAATCTTGGATTTAAAGATCCTAAACAAATTCCTAAGAGTTCCATCGTTCAAAATGGAAACTATTCGGACAATTTTACCCATGATCCAAAAGGGTCAGTACATGACCACAGTGGATTTAAAGGATGCTTACCTTCACATACCGATTCACAAAGATCATTACCGGTATCTAAGGTTTGCCTTTCTAGACAGGCATTACCAGTTTGTAGCTCTTCCATTCGGATTGGCTACGGCTCCGAGAATCTTCACAAAGGTTCTGGGTGCTCTTCTGGCGGTACTAAGACCGCGAGGAATTGCGGTAGCTCCGTACCTAGACGACATTCTGATACAAGCTTCAAGCTTTCAAACTGCCAAGTCTCATACAGAGTTGTATCACTGGCATTTCTAAGGTCGCATGGATGGAAGGTGAACGAAAAGAAGAGTTCTCTCTTTCCACTCACAAGAGTTCCCTTCTTGGGGACTCTTATAGATTCTGTAGAAATGAAGATTTACCTGACAGAAGACAGGTTAACAAAGCTTCAAAATGCATGCCGTGTCCTTCATTCCATTCAACACCCGTCAGTAGCTCAATGCATGGAGGTGATCGGCTTAATGGTAGCAGCAATGGACATAGTACCCTTTGCACGCCTACATCTCAGACCGCTGCAATTGTGCATGCTAAGTCAGTGGAATGGGGATTACTCAGACTTGTCAGACTTGTCCCCTACTCTGAATCTGGATCAAGAGACCAGAAATTCTCTTCTATGGTGGCTTTCTCGGCCACATCTGTCCAGGGGGATGCCATTCAGCAGGCCGGACTGGACAATTGTAACAACAGACGCCAGCCTACTAGGTTGGGGCGCTGTCTGGAATTCTCTGAAGGCTCAGGGACAATGGAATCAGGAGGAGAGTCTCCTACCAATAAACATTCTGGAATTGAGAGCAGTTCTCAATGCCCTTCTGGCTTGGCCCCAGTTAACAACTCGGGGGTTCATCAGGTTTCAGTCGGACAACATCACGACTGTAGCTTACATCAACCATCAGGGAGGGACCAGAAGCTCCCTAGCAATGATGGAAGTATCAAAGATAATTCGCTGGGCAGAGTCTCACTCTTGCCACCTGTCAGCAATCCACATCCCGGGAGTGGAGAACTGGGAGGCGGATATCTTAAGTCGTCAGACTTTTCATCCGGGGGAGTGGGAACTTCATCTGGAGGTCTTTGCCCAAATACTTCGACGTTGGGGCAAACCAGAGATAGATCTCATGGCGTCTCGACAGAACGCCAAGCTTCCTCGTTACAGGTCCAGATCCAGGGATCCGGGAGCGGTTCTGATAGATGCTTTGACAGCACCTTGGACCTTCGGGATGGCTTATGTGTTTCCACCCTTCCCGATGCTTCCTCGATTGATTGCCAGAATCAAACAGGAGAGAGCATCAGTGATTCTAATAGCGCCTGCATGGCCACGCAGGACTTGGTATGCAGATCTAGTGGACATGTCATCCTGTCCACCTTGGTCGCTACCTCTGAAACAGGACCTTCTGATCCAGGGTCCCTTCAAACATCAAAATCTAATTTCTCTGAAGCTGACTGCTTGGAAATTGAACGCTTGATTTTATCAAAACGTGGTTTTTCTGAGTCAGTTATTGATACCTTAATACAGGCTAGGAAGCCTGTTACCAGAAAGATTTACCATAAGATATGGCGCAAATACTTATATTGGTGCGAATCCAAGAGTTACTCATGGAGTAAGGTTAGGATTCCGAGGATATTGTCTTTTCTACAAGAAGGTTTAGAAAAGGGTTTATCCGCTAGTTCCTTAAAGGGACAGATTTCAGCTCTGTCCATTCTTTTACACAAACGTCTGTCAGAAGTTCCGGACGTTCAAGCTTTTTGTCAGGCTTTAGCTAGGATCAAGCCTGTGTTTAAAACTGTTGCTCCACCATGGAGTTTGAACTTAGTTCTTAATGTTTTACAGGGGGTTCCGTTTGAACCCCTTCATTCCATTGATATCAAGTTGTTATCTTGGAAAGTTCTGTTTTTAATGGCGATTTCCTCGGCTCGAAGAGTCGAAGAGAGTTATCTGCCTTACATTGTGATTCTCCTTATCTGATTTTTCATTCAGACAAGGTAGTTCTGCGTACTAAACCTGGGTTCCTACCTAAGGTGGTCACTAACAGGAATATCAATCAAGAGATTGTGGTTCCATCTTTGTGTCCTAATCCTTCTTCGAAAAAGGAACGTCTGCTACATAATCTAGATGTAGTCCGTGCCCTGAAATTTTATCTACAGGCAACTAAGGATTTTCGACAAACGTCTTCCCTGTTTGTCGTTTATTCTGGTCAGAGGAGAGGTCAAAAAGCTTCGGCTACCTCTCTCTCCTTTTGGCTTCGTAGCATAATACGGTTAGCCTATGAGACTGCTGGACAGCAGCCTCCTGAAAGAATTACAGCACATTCTACTAGAGCTGTGGCTTCCACTTGGGCCTTAAAGAATGAGGCTTCTGTTGAACAGATTTGCAAGGCTGCAACTTGGTCTTCTCTTCATACTTTTTCCAAATTTTACAAATTTGACACTTTTGCTTCTTCGGAGGCTGTTTTTGGGAGAAAGGTTCTTCAGGCAGTGGTTCCTTCCGTATAAAGAGCCTGCCTGTCCCTCCCGTCATCCGTGTACTTTAGCTTTGGTATTGGTATCCCATAAGTAATGGATGATCCGTGGACTGGATACACTTAACAAGAGAAAACATAATTTATGCTTACCTGATAAATTTATTTCTCTTGTAGTGTATCCAGTCCACGGCCCGCCCTGTCACTTTAAGGCAGGTAATTTTTCCATTAAACTACAGTCACCACTGCACCCTATGGTTTTCCTTTCTCTGCATGTTTTCGGTCGAATGACTGGTAATGGCAGTTAGGGGAGGAGCTATATAGCAGCTCTGCTGGGTGAATCCTCTTGCACTTCCTGTTGGGGAGGAGTTAATATCCCATAAGTAATGGATGATCCGTGGACTGGATACACTACAAGAGAAATAAATTTATCAGGTAAGCATAAATTATGTTTTATTTCTAACATTATTGCTACCCCTTCATAGAAAGCCAGGGTTGGTTACTCTGCTCTTTCTTTTTCTTCAGGTCCCTGATAGAGAATGGAGTGTCTCACACCTAAGAAGCTGTTCCTGCCCTGCAGCTGGATCCACAGTTAAGTGCATTTATCTTCTAGGTACTGAAGGCCAGCACTTAGGAGGGTAATAATCCCTCTTATGGATCTTCATAAGGGACATGTTATAACCCTTAGGGGTTAATACTTGGGCAGTCTGGCAGGCACTGATTTAATGTGACTTTAAGGGGTTAATTTTTTTATTTTTTTTTAACCTTTTTTATTAAGGAGACTGGGTCAAGGGTTATTTAGAGTCTATAGCTCAAAGTGTGAGTTTTTATTTATTTGAGGCTAATAGTGCATTAAGAGTGTTACAGTGTGCAACGTTAGTTTTATTTTGTCTGACAGCGTGCTTTTTCAGTGGCGCAGTTTCTTTTCTCAGTCCGATCACGTGTCCTCCGCTCTTCCGCCTGTATTCAGTGAGAGCGGAGCGAATCTAGTGCGGGTGTTTTCCTCTGTGGTTAAGACGATTGCATGTTCTGGCAATATTAAACTGTTTTTCCGATCCGGATCACAGTTTTCAGAGCTAACAGCATATCTGACGGCTGATTGAGCTGATCTGCATGTGAGAGTTCTTCCCTTTACTAGTGTTAACTCCACCCAGTGCGGTACGATCTCCTCAGCTAGTCTGAGGTATAGAGGTGCGAGGGACTCTGATTAAAATTTGCTTCAATAAAATTTAGCATAATTTGCTTTTTTTCTGCACAGTAAACATTTTAAAGTTCTTTTATTTTTCACTGTTTATTGATGACTTTTCTCAGCTATGGACACAGACCAAGATTCTGTTTCTATGCATAAGTGTTTATTATGTTTAGAGGCCCAAATTGTTTTAACTATGCGATTTTATTCCTCATGTTTAGCTAAGACTCTAAAATTCAAAGATGAATTACTCCCTTCTGAGCCAATTGTCTCTCAGGATAATGCTGTTCAGGATATGCCACAGTTTTCTCCTCAAACGTCCCTAGCCTTAATAGTTTCACATGCAGTGCCCTGCAGTTCCTCTCAACCTCCTGGGGGTGTATATTTGCCAGGAGATTTTGCTGCTCAGATAACCTCTGTGGTGTCTGCAGCTTTATCTGCTTTCCCTTCTTCAGGTAAGTGTAAGAGGAAATCTAGACATATTTCTGCTAGTAAGGTTTCTGACCCCTCTAAATCTGTGCTGGTCAACCTTTCCAAGATGTCTGATGAGGAAGATACTTCAGTAGCTTCTGAAGGTGAAATCTCAGACTCTGATACTATGGGAGAAAAATCTTGTGAATCTGAAGAAGTTAATTTCAGATTTAAGCTTGAACATCTCCGGTTACTGCTGAAGGAGGTTTTAGCTACTTTGGATTATTATAAACCTTCGGTTGCTGTCAACCCTAAAAAGTCTTCTATACTTAACAGAGTTTATGATTCTCCCTCTTCTGAGGATGTTTTCCCTGTTCCAGACAAGATGTCTGAAATTATAGCTCAGGAATGGGATAAGCCAGGGGTTCCTTTTTCCCCTTCCCCTGTTTTTAAAAAGATGTTTCCTGTTGCTGACTCCATTCGTGACTCATGGAGCACTATGCCTAAAGTAGACGGAGCTATCTCTACTCTAGCTAAAATAACTACTATTCCTATAGAGTATTGTTGTTCCTTTAAGGATCCCATGGATAAGAAGCTAGTATTGCTACGGTTGCGGGTGCAGCATCCTATTGGTGAGATGCCCTGTCTGATCTGATATCAGAGGAGACTACGATTGAGGAGATCCAAGATAGGATCAAGGCTCTTAAATTAGCCAATACCTTTATCTGCGATGCCAACATGCAGGTAATTAGACTGGGAGCTAAGATGTCTAGCTTCACTGTCCTAGATCGTAGAGCTCTGTGGTTAAAATGTTGATCGGCTGATGTATCTTCAAAGGCCAAGCTTTTGGCTTTACCTTATAAGGGTAAAACCCTATTTCGGCCTGGTCTGGCGGAAATCATTTCAGAGATTACGGGTGGAAAGGGATCTTTCCTACCGCAAGACAAGAAGAATAGACCTAAGGGTCAACAGACTTCTAATTTTCGTTCCTTTCTCAACTTTAAAGGACAGAAGTCTTCCTCCTCTTCTTCCAGACCAATCCAGGTCATCTTGGAAACCCAGCCAGCCTTGGAATAAGGGAAAGCAAAACAAGAAGCCTTTCACTGACTCTAAATCAGGATGAACTGTCCGCCCCCGATCCGATTTTGGATCAAGTGGGGGGCAGGCTTTCCTTTTTTTCAACAAGCTTGGATACGCGATGTCACAGATCTGTGCGCTGTGGACATAGTATCCCAGGGTTACAAAATTGGATTCAAGTCTTGCCATCCAAGAGGCAGATTTCTTCTGCCAAGATTATCCTCAAACCAGATAAAGAGGGAGGCCTTAATTTGCGTAGAGGACCTATCCTCCCTGTGAGTTAATGTACCAATCCCTCTAGAGGAACAAGGTCAAGGATTCTATTCAAATCTATTTGTGGTTCCCAAAAAGGAGGGAACTTTCCGTCCTATCATAGACCTAAAGTGTCTCAACAAATTCCTCAGTGTTCCGTCCTTCCTATTCACAGAGATCATCACCAGTTTCTAAGGTTTGCTTTTCTGGACAAGCATTTCCAGTTTGATGCACTTCTGTTTGGTATTGCCACGGCTCCCAGAATATTCACAAAGGTTCTGGGAGCTCTATTGGCAGTGATCAGTTACCAGGGAACTGCTGTGGCGCCTTATCTAGACGACATCTTGGTTCAGGCATCATCTTTTCAACTAGCAAAACCTCATACAGGGATGTTGTTGTCTTTTCTACGTTCCCACGGGTGGAAAGTGAATATGGAAAAGAGTTCTCTAGTTCCAGCTACAAGAGTGTGTTTCCTAGGGACAATCATAGATTCCCTGTCCATGAAGATTTTCCTGACGGACGTCAGAGAATCCAAACTTTTTGCCTTTCTCTCCAGTCTATTTGTCTATCAGTGTCTCATTGCATGGCATGGAGGTGATTGGTCTGATGGTTGCTTCCATGGACATCATTCCTTTTGCTTGCTTCCATCAGCGACCGCTGCATCTTTGCATGCTCAGTCAATGGAATGGAGACCATTCAGATTTATCGCAGAGGATAAATCTGGATCCCCTAACAAGAGGCTCTCCTAGTAGATTTCACAGGAACATCTGTCTCGGGGGAACTTGCTTCTTGAGACCTTCCTGGGTGATAGTGACTACGGACGCCAGCCTGTTAGGCTGGGGAGCTGATGGGGTTCTCTAAAAGCTCAGGGCCTGTGGTCTCGGGAAGAGTCTTCTCTTCCCATAATCATCTTGGAGTTTAGAGCAATCTTCAATGCCTTGACAGCTTGGCCTCAATTATCCTTAGTCTGGTTTATCAGATTCCAGTCGGACAACATCACCTCTGTGGCTTACATCAACCACCAGGGAGGAACTCGGAATTCCTTGGCCATGAAGGAGATGACTCGCATTCTGCAGTGGGCAGAAGCTCACAATTGTCTCCTATCTGCCATTCACATTCCAGAAGTGGACAATTGGCAGGTGGATTTTCTGAGCAGACAGACTTTTCATCCCGGGGAGTGTTCTCTCAATCCGGAAGTGTTCTCAAGGATAACCATAAGGTGGGGGATTCTAGAGTTTGATCTGATGGTGTCTCGTCAGATCAAAGGTCAAGAGATCAAGGTCAAGAGATCCTCAGGCCGCTCTGATAGATGATCTGGCGGTTCCTTGGGATTTCGGTCTAGCATACCTGTTTCCTCCGTTTGCTCTCCTTTCACGAGTCATTGCTCGTATCAAGCAGGAGAGAGCGTCTGTGATTTTAATAGCTCCTGCCTAGTCCTGTCTAGACGTGGTTTTTCTGAAGCGGTCATTGATACTATGCTTCAGGCTCGTAACCTGTTACTCGCAGGATTTACCATAAGGTATGGCATAAATACCTTTTTTGGTGCAAAGCTAAGGGTTTCTCCTGGAGTCGGGTGAGGATTCCCCAAATTTTATCTTTTCTTCAGGATGGCCTGGAGAAAGGTTTGTCAGTCAGTACTCTGAAGGGTCAGATTTCTGCACTGTCCTTTTTCACAAACATCTGGCAGATTTACCAGATGTGCAAGCTTTTGTTCAGGCCCTAGTCAGAATCAGGCCTGTATTTAAACCTGTTGCTCCTCCTTGGAGCCTTAATCTTGTTCTTATGGTTTTGCAGCAGGCTCAGTTTGAGCCGATGCATGTTGTTGATATAAAATTGTTCTCTTGGAAGGTTCTGTTTCTACTTGCTACTTGTTCCGCTCGCAAAGAGTTTCTGAGCTTTCAGCTCTGCAGTGTGATTCCCTGTACCTTATTTTTCATGCAGATAAGGCGCTCCTTCGTACTAAATTTGGGGTTTTTCCCTAAGGTGATGTCAGATACAAACATTAATCAGGAAATTGTTGTTCCTCCTTTTTGTCCTAATCCTCCTCATAAGAAACGTCTTTTGCATAACCTGGATGTTGTGCGTGCTCTGAAATTTTACCTACAAGCTACAAAAGATTTTTAACAATCTTCTGCCCTGTTTGTTTGTTTTCTCTGGAAAGCGTAAGTGTCAGAAGGCCACTTCTACTATCCTTTCCATCTGGTTAAGAAGTATGATTTGTTTTGCTTATGAGACAGCTGGACAGCAGCCTCCTGAGAGAATTACGGCTCATTCCACTAGGACTGTCTCCTCATCTTGGGCTTTCAAAAATGGAGCTTCTGTGGAACAGATTTGCAAGGCGGCAACATGGTCCTCTTTGCATACTTTTTCCAAATTCTACAAATTTGTTACTTTTGCTGAGGCCTCTTTTGGGAGAAAGGTTCTTCAAGCTGTAGTGCCTTTGGTTTAGGTCCTCCTGCCTTGTTCTCCCTCCCTTTTCATTCTGTGTCCTCTAAATTGGGTATTGGTTCCCACTAGTAATTGGAATTATGTTATGGACTCTCCATGCCATAGGAAAGAAAACAAAATGTATGCTTACTTGATACATTTCTTTCTTTCCGGGCATGGAAAGTCCATGACCCCGCCCTCTTTTTAAATTCTAATTCTGCAGTTTTTTTGAGTAAACCTCAGGCACCTCTATACCTTTTTGTGTTTCTTCTTTTTCCATTTTCCTTCGGCTGAATGACTGGGCATTATGGGTAAGGGAAGTTACACTTAAAGGGACATGAAACCCACATTTTTTCTTTCATGGTTTAGAAAGAGAATGCAATTTTTTAAGTTACGTTGTGGACTCTCCATGCCCGGAAAGAAAGAAATTTATCAGGAAAGCATAAATTTAGTTTTCGACTTCTGTGTCCCTTTAAAGCACTAGCTGACAAATTAGTCACAGTTAACAGGAAAGTCAAAATTAAACTTAAACAGATTGGATGGAACATGAAAATTTAAGCACCTTTCAAATTTACTTCTCTTATCACTTTATTTTAGTTTTCTTGGTATTCTTTGTTTAAGACTAATCTAGGTAAATTCAGGAGTGTGTATGCATCTTTAGCCACTTGGCAGCAGTGTTTGCAACAATGTTTATAGTGGCGTTAAACATTGTTGCAAACATGCTGCTGCCACCACAGACTGTGCACGCTTCTATCTACAACAAAGGATAAAAAGAGAACAAAGCAAATATAATAGTAAATTGGAAAGTTGATTACAATTACAAGCTCTGTATGAATCACAAACTTATTATTATTATTATTATTATTATTTATTTTTTACTTCACTGTCCCTTTAAATCAGATGTCCTTTGTTAGCCAAATAGATGGAGAAATCATAAAATGCTAACCTCTGCTCATTTCTTTAAATAATAAAGATTTACAGATAGATTTACTATGCTGACTGAATTATAAGATAATAAAGTTGGGTTATCAGTAAGGATGGGCGAATGTTTAACAACATTTGAAAAATGAAACTAATTTTAACACATTTTTTTAAATTTTTGTGCAACATTCTAACATTCGTTTAATGCAATAGTATTTTTAATGCTTTCTTTAAAGGGACAGTCTGCTCCAGAATTGTTATTGTCTCAAAAGATAGATCATCCCTTTATTACCCATTCCCCAGTTTTGCACAACCAACACTGTTATATTAATATACTTTTACCTCTTTGTTTACCTTGTCTCTAAAATGCTGCAGACTGCCCTCTTATCTCAGTGCTTTTGACAGACATGCAATTTAGCCAATCAGGGCTGACTCTTAAATAACGCTACGGGAATGAGCACAATGATATCTGTATGACACACATGAACTAACAGTGTCTAACTGTGAAAAACTGTCAAAGTGCAGTGGAATAAGAGGCGGTTCTTAACAGTTTAGAAATCCGTTTGAGCCTACCTAGGTTTAGCTTTCCACAAATAATACCAAGAGAGCAAAGCAAATTTGATGATAAAAGTAAATTTGATTGTTATTTAAAATTGTATGCCCTACCTAAATCATGAAAGTTTAATTTTAACTAGACTGTCCCTTTAAATGTAATCTATTCCAATTATGTAGTATTAAAAAATAAAATAAAAATCAATATATTTATAATAGTATTTTTAATGCTCTCTTTAACTGTAATATTTTAATTATGCCGTATTCAAAATAGAAAAATTTGAATCAATATATTTGTATCTATTATGTATCAATTTACTAAATTCCCTACCACATGGACTATTGAACTTCTGAATAGTATTTGTTAAAGCAAATGCTGCATTTGAAATTTTGAATGTGGATATTCAATCTAATTATGAATATTTGAAAACTAAAGTAACTTTAGAAAACCGGAAATAACATTTCGATTACAGAATTTTAATGGATTTTCATTCTTATCAACATGAGATTGTCCAAAACAAATTTCCGGAGGACTATTTGTTCTACCAAGCAAATTACACTTTCACCACATTCGCCGATCCCTAGTTATTAGACTAGAGATCTGTGGTTCTAAGACCTTTTCAGTCTGTGGCATACTTGGCAACGCAAATAGTTGTTGCGGCTCACTTGCATTCTCAGCTAAACATAATGGTATACTGCTTTACAGTTTACACTTCACCATAATGGTATACTGCTTTACAGTTTACACTTCACCATAATGGTATACTGCTTTACAGTTTACACTTCACCATAATGGTATACTGCTTTACAGTTTACACTACACCATAATGGTATACTGCTTTACAGTTTACACTACACCATAATGGTATACTGCTTTACAGTTTACACTACACCATAATGGTATACTGCTTTACAGTTTACACTACACCATAATGGTATACTGCTTTACAGTTTACACTACACCATAATGGTATACTGCTTTACAGTTTACACTACACCATAATAGCTATATTTAAATTCTATTGCTATATTTTTATAGACAAATGGGACAAATTTGAGAGTTCTATAGGAAACTCACGCTGCTGTCTGTGCATGCGTCTGTTGTACATTATGTAGCATTTATTTGAGTCATAGGGACCCCAGACTTTGGGTCAGTGAAGAAGTATGCACTGACTGCTCCTACTGCTTAGTTTCCAGTGATCCTTTCTCCAGTGGTTCCTCATGGTGAACACAGTAAGAATTTTGTTTGCTTGTATGATGTAACTTTATTTTTCTAAAGTGTTCGCTGCGCTGAGCACCTCAGGCAGCCCACAGCACAACACTATTTTGCTGTGAGGTGACGTTTCCACCTCTTAGCCAATAGCCTGCTAGCTATCCGACTTGGTGCCAGCTGGCCCGCACGGCTTTTGGCTAAGAGGTGGAAACGTCAACTCAGAGCAAAATAGTGTTCTGCCGAGGGCTGCCTGAGGCGCTTAGCACGGGCGAACGCTTGAGACAAATTAAGTAACTTTCAGCATGAAGTATTTATACTTTATGAGTGAAAGTCCCCTTTATTTGTTCCACTGGTAAATCCTAATGTTTCACAAACGCCAGGATTTGCCATCACTATAAATCCAATTAGGGACAGATATGTAACAGGGTTAGTCTTGCAAAGTCTTCATGGTGCATTTCATCGTCTAATAATTAAAAACTTCTATAATAAGTAATACAAATATATTGCAAAGTTGTTTCATTATTTTAAACTAAACCTTTTATATAAAAATCTCAAGGTGCTTACTGTCCCTTTTTAAACTATAAGCGCTGGGGAGCAAACGGATTACATATTAGCCGTTGAAAGTTTTTGTGCTCTATAATTTGGACAAAGATTTTTTACTATCAAAATGTGTTGGCACAGCAGAGTTCCATAATCACACTGGTTGAGAAACTCTGCTATAAATATTAATTAATTTATTGGGAGCGTGTCATTAAATTCCTGTAAGTAAACATAAACTCCATAAATGATCAGAACTAGTCAAATGAAGGAACACAATCTACATATATACAAATCAAAAAGATGCTGTTTTATTGTTGTAACCAGTTGGTGACGAGATTAACAAAATGTTCACATCTAGCTCTTCTGAGACAAGGACCACTCACTGCACTGTCATGTAATATTACTCACCACATAGTGCAAACCCTAGGACAAAACAGCAGTTACAAACAATAAAACCACCAGACTAGATGTATTGTCAATCAAAAATGAAATTAGTCCTCTAGTAGTAAAATGAGCTCCTTGTACCTAGTCGGCGCTCTCTCAATATCCCACAGTATTATCAACAAAAATCATCTGATGAGTATTTACACATTTTTACAAAATTCATTTGATATAGGTGTGATGAAAAATGGTGTTGTAGCTTGTTAAAGGGAGATTACACTCATTTTTTTCTATCAGATATATGAAGGAGAATAACTTAAAGGGGCGGTGTACTGTATATGTTGTATCCCTTTTTAATTTGTTCCCTGTGGTCCAATTTACTTGCTGGGGTGTATTAAATTGTTGTCAGACAGCTCCTTTACCTTGATTTTGTCGTTTGAAAAGGATGCTGTTACCTTTTAAAACTACAACCCATACTGAAAATATGAATACTGCAGTATTGTCTATAAAGAGCTATGTAAACCGTTAAAGGGACAGTCTACACAAGAATTGTTATTGTTTTAAAAGATAGATAATCCCTTTATTACTCATTTCCCAGTTTTGCATAACCAACACAGTTATAATAATATACTTTCTCCAACATAGGTGTGTCCGGTCCACGGCGTCATCCTTACTTGTGGGATATTCTCTTCCCCAACAGGAAATGGCAAAGAGCCCAGCAAAGCTGGTCACATGATCCCTCCTAGGCTCCGCCTACCCCAGTCATTCTCTTTGCCGTTGTACAGGCAACATCTCCACGGAGATGGCTTAGAGTTTTTTAGTGTTTAACTGTAGTTTTTATTATTCAATCAAGAGTTTGTTATTTTAAAATAGTGCTGGTATGTACTATTTACTCTGAAACAGAAAAGAGATGAAGATTTCTGTTTGTAAGAGGAAAATGATTTTAGCAACCGTTACTAAAATCCATGGCTGTTCCACACAGGACTGTTGAGAGGAATTAACTTCAGTTGGGGGAACAGTGAGCAGTCTTTTGCTGCTTGAGGTATGACACATTCTAACAAGACGATGTAATGCTGGAAGCTGTCATTTTCCCTATGGGATCCGGTAAGCCATTTTTATTCAGACAGTAAATAAGGGCTTCACAAGGGCTTATTAAGACTGTAGACATTTTCTGGGCTAAATCGATTCATATATACACATATTTAGCCTTGAGGAATCATTTAATCTGGGTATTTTTGTAAAATAATATCGGCAGGCACTGTTTTAGACACCTTATTCTCTAGGGGCTTTCCCTAATCATAGGCAGAGCCTCATTTTCGCGCCGGTATTGCGCACTTGTTTTTGAGAAGCATGACATGCAGTCGCATGTGTGAGGAGCTCTGATACATAGAAAAGACTTTCTGAAGGCGTCATTTGGTATCGTATTCCCCTTTGGGCTTGGTTGGGTCTCAGCAAAGCAGATACCAGGGACTGTAAAGGGGTTAAAGATAAAAACGGCTCTGGTTCCGTTATTTTAAGGGTTAAAGCTTCCAAATTTGGTGTGCAATACTTTTAAGGCTTTAAGACACTGTGGTGAAATTTTGGTGAATTTTGAACAATTCCTTCATACTTTTTCGCAATTGCAGTAATAAAGTGTGTTCAGTTTAAAATTTAAAGTGACAGTAACGGTTTTATTTCAAAACGTTTTTTGTACTTTGTTATCAAGTTTATGCCTGTTTAACATGTCTGAACTACCAGATAGACTGTGTTCTGAATGTGGGGAAGCCAAGGTTCCTTCTCATTTAAATAGATGTGATTTATGTGATACTGAAAATGATGCCCAAGATGATTCCTCAAGTGAGGGGAGTAAGCATGGTACTGCATCATTCCCTCCTTCGTCTACACCAGTCTTGCCCACTCAGGAGGCCCCTAGTACATCTAGCGCGCCAATACTCCTTACTATGCAACAATTAACGGCTGTAATGGATAATTCTATCAAAAACATTTTAGCCAAAATGCCCACTTATCAGCGTAAGCGCGACTGCTCTGTTTTAGATACTGAAGAGCATGAGGACGCTGATGATAATGGTTCTGAAATGCCCCTACACCAGTCTGAGGGGGCCAGGGAGGTTTTGTCTGAGGGAGAAATTTCAGATTCAGGGAAAATTTCTCAACAAGCTGAACCCGATGTGATTACATTTAAATTTAAGTTGGAACATCTCCGCGCTCTGCTTAAGGAGGTATTATCCACTCTGGATGATTGTGAGAATTTGATCATCCCAGAGAAACTATGTAAAATGGACAAGTTCCTAGAGGTCCCGGGGCTCCCAGAAGCTTTTCCTATACCCAAGCGGGTGGCGGACATTGTAAATAAAGAATGGGAAAGGCCCGGTATACCTTTCGTCCCTCCCCCCATATTTATAAAATTGTTTCCTATGGTCGACCCCAGAAAGGACTTATGGCAGACAGTCCCCAAGGTCGAGGGAGCGGTTTCTACTTTAAACAAACGCACCACTATACCCATAGAAGATAGTTGTGCTTTCAAAGATCCTATGGATAAAAAATTAGAAGGTTTGCTTAAAAAGATGTTTGTTCAGCAAGGTTACCTTCTACAACCAATTTCATGCATTGTCCCTGTCACTACAGCCGCATGTTTCTGGTTCGATGAGCTAGTAAAGGCGATCGATAGTGATTCTCCTCCTTATGAGGAGATTATGGACAGAATCCGTGCTCTCAAATTGGCTAATTCTTTCACCCTAGACGCCACTTTGCAATTGGCTAGGTTAGCGGCGAAAAATTCTGGGTTTGCTATTGTGGCGCGCAGAGCGCTTTGGTTGAAATCTTGGTCAGCGGATGCGTCTTCCAAGAACAAACTACTTAACATTCCTTTCAAGGGGAAAACGCTGTTTGGCCCTGACTTGAAAGAGATTATCTCTGATATCACTGGGGGTAAGGGCCACGCCCTTCCTCAGGATAGGTCTTTCAAGGCCAAAAATAAACCTAATTTCTCCAACATAGGTGTGTCCGGTCCACGGCGTCATCCTTACTTGTGGGATATTCTCTTCCCCAACAGGAAATGGCAAAGAGCCCAGCAAAGCTGGTCACATGATCCCTCCTAGGCTCCGCCTACCCCAGTCATTCTCTTTGCCGTTGTACAGGCAACATCTCCACGGAGATGGCTTAGAGTTTTTTAGTGTTTAACTGTAGTTTTTATTATTCAATCAAGAGTTTGTTATTTTGAAATAGTGCTGGTATGTACTATTTACTCAGAAACAGAAAAGAGATGAAGATTTCTGTTTGTATGAGGAAAATGATTTTAGCAACCGTAACTAAAATCCATGGCTGTTCCACACAGGACTGTTGAGAGCAATTAACTTCAGTTGGGGGAACAGTGTGCAGTCTCTTGCTGCTTGAGGTATGACACATTCTAACAAGACGATGTAATGCTGGAAGCTGTCATTTTCCCTATGGGATCCGGTAAGCCATGTTTATTACGATCATAAATAAGGGCTTCACAAGGGCTTTTTAAGACTGTAGACTGTTTCTGGGCTAAATCGATTCATTATTAACACATATTTAGCCTTGAGGAATCATTTTATCTGGGTATTTTTGATATAATAATATCGGCAGGCACTGTATTAGACACCTTATTCCTTAGGGGCTTTCCCAAAGCTTAAGCAGAGCCTCATTTTCGCGCCGGTGTGGCGCACTTGTTTTTGAGAGGCATGGCATGCAGTCGCATGTGAGAGGAGCTCTGATACTTAGAAAAGACTTTCTGAAGGCGTCCTTTGGTATCGTATTCCCCTTTGGGCTTGGTTGGGTCTCAGCAAAGCAGATACCAGGGACTGTAAAGGGGTTAAAGTTTAAAACGGCTCCGGTTCCGTTATTTTAAGGGTTAAAGCTTCCAAATTTGGTGTGCAATACTTTTAAGGCTTTAAGACACTGTGGTGAAAATTTGGTGAATTTTGAACAATTCCTTCATGTTTTTTCGCAATTGCAGTAATAAAGTGTGTTCAGTTTAAAATTTAAAGTGACAGTAACGGTTTTATTTTAAAACGTTTTTGTACTTTGTTATCAAGTTTATGCCTGTTTAACATGTCTGAACTACCAGATAGACTGTGTTCTGAATGTGGGGAAGCCAGAATTCCTATTCATTTAAATAAATGTGATTTATGTGATAATGACAATGATGCCCAAGATGATTCCTCAAGTGAGGGGAGTAAGCATGGTACTGCATCATTCCCTCCTTCGTCTACACGAGTCTTGCCCACTCAGGAGGCCCCTAGTACATCTAGCGCGCCAATACTCCTTACTATGCAACAATTAACGGCTGTAATGGATAATTCTGTCAAAAACATTTTAGCCAAAATGAACCCTTGTCAGCGTAAGCGTGGCTGCTCTGTTTTAGATACTGAAGAGCATGACGACGCTGATATTAATATCTCTGAAGGGCCCCTAACCCAGTCTGATGGGGCCAGGGAGGTTTTGTCTGAGGGAGAAATTACTGATTCAGGGAACATTTCTCAACAGGCTGAACCTGATGTGATTGCATTTAAATTTAAGTTGGAACATCTCCGCATTCTGCTTAAGGAGGTATTATCCACTCTGGATGATTGTGAAAAGTTGGTCATCCCAGAGAAACTATGTAAAATGGACAAGTTCCTAGAGGTGCCGGGGCTCCCAGAAGCTTTTCCTATACCCAAGCGGGTGGCGGACATTGTTAATAAAGAATGGGAAAGGCCCGGTATTCCTTTCGTCCCTCCCCCCATATTTAAAAAATTGTTTCCTATGGTCGACCCCAGAAAGGACTTATGGCAGACAGTCCCCAAGGTCGAGGGAGCGGTTTCCACTTTAAACAAACTCACCACTATACCCATAGAGGATAGTTGTGCTTTCAAAGATCCTATGGATAAAAAATTAGAAGGTTTGCTTAAAAAGATGTTTGTTCAGCAGGGTTACCTTCTACAACCAATTTCATGCATTGTCCCTGTCGCTACAGCCGCATGTTTCTGGTTCGATGAGCTGATAAAGACGCTCGATAGTGATTCTCCTCCTTATGAGGAGATTATGGACAGGATCAATGCTCTCAAATTGGCTAATTCTTTCACCCTAGACGCCACTTTGCAATTGGCTAGGTTAGCGGCTAAGAATTCTGGGTTTGCTATTGTGGCGCGCAGAGCGCTTTGGTTGAAATCTTGGTCGGCTGATGCGTCTTCCAAGAACAAGCTACTTAACATTCCTTTCAAGGGGAAAACGCTGTTTGGCCCTGACTTGAAAGAGATTATCTCTGATATCACTGGGGGTAAGGGCCACGCCCTTCCTCAGGATCGGCCTTTCAAGGCAAAAAATAGACCTAATTTTCGTCCCTTTCGTAAAAACGGACCAGCCCAAAGTGCTACGTCCTCTAAGCAAGAGGGTAATACTTCTCAAGCCAAGCCAGCTTGGAGACCAATGCAAGGCTGGAACAAGGGAAAGCAGGCCAAGAAACCTGCCACTGCTACCAAGACAGCATGAAATGTTGGCCCCCGATCCGGGACCGGATCTGGTGGGGGGCAGACTCTCTCTCTTCGCTCAGGCTTGGGCAAGAGATGCTCTGGATCCTTGGGCGCTAGAAATAGTCTCCCAAGGTTATCTTCTGGAATTCAAGGGACTTCCCCCAAGGGGGAGGTTCCACAGGTCTCAGTTGTCTTCAGACCACATAAAAAGACAGGCGTTCTTACATTGTGTAGAAGACCTGTTAAAAATGGGAGTGATTCATCCAGTTCCATTAAGAGAACAAGGGATGGGGTTCTACTCCAATCTGTTCATAGTTCCCAAAAAAGAAGGAACGTTCAGACCAATCTTAGATCTCAAGATCTTAAACAAGTTTCTCAAGGTTCCATCGTTCAAGATGGAAACCATTCGAACTATTCTTCCTTCCATCCAGGAAGGTCAATTCATGACCACGGTGGATTTAAAGGATGCGTATCTACATATTCCTATCCACAAGGAACATCATCGGTTCCTAAGGTTCGCATTCCTGGACAAACATTACCAGTTCGTGGCGCTTCCTTTCGGATTAGCCACTGCTCCAAGGATTTTCACAAAGGTACTAGGGTCCCTTCTAGCTGTGCTACGACCAAGGGGCGTTGCGGTAGTACCTTACTTGGACGACATTCTGATTCAAGCGTCGTCCCTTCCTCAAGCAAAGGCTCACACGGACATCGTCCTGGCCTTTCTCAGATCTCACGGATGGAAAGTGAACGTGGAAAAGAGTTCTCTATCCCCGTCAACAAGGGTTCCCTTCTTGGGAACAATTATAGACTCCTTAGAAATGAGGATTTTTCTGACAGAGGTCAGAAAAACAAAACTTCTAGACTCTTGTCGGATACTTCATTCCGTTCCTCTTCCTTCCATAGCTCAGTGCATGGAAGTGATCGGGTTGATGGTAGCGGCAATGGACATAGTTCCTTTTGCGCGCATTCATCTAAGACCATTACAACTGTGCATGCTCAGTCAGTGGAATGGGGACTATACAGACTTGTCTCCGAAGATACAAGTAAATCAGAGGACCAGAGACTCACTCCGTTGGTGGCTGTCCCTGGACAACCTGTCACAAGGGATGACATTCCGCAGACCAGAGTGGGTCATTGTCACGACCGACGCCAGTCTGATGGGCTGGGGCACGGTCTGGGGATCCCTGAAAGCTCAGGGTCTTTGGTCTCGGGAAGAATCTCTTCTACCGATAAATATTCTGGAACTGAGAGCGATATTCAATGCTCTCAAGGCCTGGCCTCAGCTAGCGAGGACCAAGTTCATACGGTTTCAATCAGACAACATGACAACTGTTGCGTACATCAACCATCAGGGGGGAACAAGGAGTTCCCTAGCGATGGAAGAAGTGACCAAAATCATTCTATGGGCGGAGTCTCACTCCTGCCACCTGTCTGCTATCCACATCCCAGGAGTGGAAAATTGGGAAGCGGATTTTCTGAGTCGTCAGACATTGCATCCGGGGGAGTGGGAACTCCATCCGGAAATCTTTGCCCAAGTCACTCACCTGTGGGGCATTCCAGACATGGATCTGATGGCCTCTCGTCAGAACTTCAAAGTTCCTTGCTACGGGGCCAGATCCAGGGATCCCAAGGCGGCTCTAGTGGATGCACTAGTAGCACCTTGGACCTTCAAACTAGCTTATGTGTTCCCGCCATTTCCTCTCATCCCCAGGCTGGTAGCCAGGATCAATCAGGAGAGGGCGTCGGTGATCTTGATAGCTCCTGCGTGGCCACGCAGGACTTGGTATGCAGATCTGGTGAATATGTCATCGGCTCCACCTTGGAAGCTACCTTTGAGACGAGACCTTCTTGTTCAGGGTCCGTTCGAACATCCGAATCTGGTTTCACTCCAGCTGACTGCTTGGAGATTGAACGCTTGATTTTATCGAAGCGAGGATTCTCAGATTCTGTTATCGATACTCTTGTTCAGGCCAGAAAGCCTGTAACTAGAAAGATTTACCACAAAATTTGGAAAAAATATATCTATTGGTGTGAATCTAAAGGATTCCCTTGGGACAGGGTTAAGATTCCTAGGATTCTATCCTTCCTTCAAGAAGGATTGGAAAAAGGATTATCTGCAAGTTCCCTGAAGGGACAGATTTCTGCCTTGTCGGTGTTACTTCACAAAAAGCTGGCAACTGTGCCAGATGTTCAAGCCTTTGTTCAGGCTCTGGTTAGAATCAAGCCTGTTTACAAACCTTTGACTCCTCCTTGGAGTCTCAATTTAGTTCTTTCAGTTCTTCAGGGGGTTCCGTTTGAACCCTTACATTCCGTTGATATTAAGTTATTATCTTGGAAAGTTTTGTTTTTAGTTGCAATTTCTTCTGCTAGAAGAGTCTCAGAATTATCTGCTCTGCAGTGTTCTCCTCCTTATCTGGTGTTCCATTCAGATAAGGTGGTTTTACGTACTAAACCTGGTTTTCTTCCAAAAGTTGTTTCTAACAAAAACATTAACCAGGAGATTATCGTACCTTCTCTGTGTCCGAAACCAGTTTCAAAGAAGGAACGTTTGTTGCACAATTTGGATGTTGTTCGCGCTCTAAAATTCTATTTAGATGCTACAAAGGATTTTAGACAAACATCTTCCTTGTTTGTTGTTTATTCAGGTAAAAGGAGAGGTCAAAAAGCAACTTCTACCTCTCTCTCTTTTTGGATTAAAAGCATCATCAGATTGGCTTACGAGACTGCCGGACGGCAGCCTCCCGAAAGAATCACAGCTCATTCCACTAGGGCTGTGGCTTCCACATGGGCCTTCAAGAACGAGGCTTCTGTTGATCAGATATGTAGGGCAGCGACTTGGTCTTCACTGCACACTTTTACCAAATTTTACAAGTTTGATACTTTTGCTTCTTCTGAGGCTATTTTTGGGAGAAAGGTTTTGCAAGCCGTGGTGCCTTCCATTTAGGTGACCTGATTTGCTCCCTCCCTTCATCCGTGTCCTAAAGCTTTGGTATTGGTTCCCACAAGTAAGGATGACGCCGTGGACCGGACACACCTATGTTGGAGAAAACAGAATTTATGTTTACCTGATAAATTTCTTTCTCCAACGGTGTGTCCGGTCCACGGCCCGCCCTGGTTTTTTAATCAGGTCTGATAATTTATTTTCTTTAACTACAGTCACCACGGTACCATATGGTTTCTCCTATGCAAATATTCCTCCTTAACGTCGGTCGAATGACTGGGGTAGGCGGAGCCTAGGAGGGATCATGTGACCAGCTTTGCTGGGCTCTTTGCCATTTCCTGTTGGGGAAGAGAATATCCCACAAGTAAGGATGACGCCGTGGACCGGACACACCGTTGGAGAAAGAAATTTATCAGGTAAACATAAATTCTGTTTTTCGTCCCTTTCGTAGAAACGGACCAGCCCCAAGTGCTACGTCCTCTAAGCAAGAGGGTAATACTTCTCAAGCCAAGCCAGCCTGGAGACCAATGCAAGACTGGAACAAGGGAAAGCAGGCCAAAAAACCTGCCACTGCTACCAAGACAGCATGAAATGTTGGCCCCCGATCCGGGACCGGATCTGGTGGGGGGCAGACTCTCTCTCTTCGCTCAGGCTTGGGCAAGAGATGTTCTGGATCCTTGGGCACTAGAAATAGTCTCCCAAGGTTATCTTCTGGAATTCAAGGGGCTTCCCCCAAGGGGGAGGTTCCACAGGTCTCAATTGTCTTCAGACCACATAAAGAGACAGGCATTCTTACATTGTGTAGAAGACCTGTTAAAAATGGGAGTGATTCATCCTGTTCCATTAGGAGAACAAGGGATGGGGTTCTACTCCAATCTGTTCATAGTTCCCAAAAAAGAGGGAACGTTCAGACCAATCTTAGATCTCAAGATCTTAAACAAGTTTCTCAAGGTTCCATCGTTCAAGATGGAAACTATTCGAACAATTCTTCCTTCCATCCAGGAAGGTCAATTCATGACCACGGTGGATTTAAAGGATGCGTATCTACATATTCCTATCCACAAGGAACATTATCGGTTCCTAAGGTTCGCATTCCTGGACAAGCATTACCAGTTCGTGGCGCTTCCTTTCGGATTAGCCACTGCTCCAAGGATTTTCACAAAGGTACTAGGGTCCCTTCTAGCGGTACTAAGACCAAGGGGCATTGCAGTAGTTCCTTACTTGGACGACATTCTGATTCAAGCGTCATCCCTTCCTCAAGCAAAGGCTCACACGGACATAGTCCTGGCCTTTCTCAGATCTCATGGATGGAAAGTGAACGTGGAAAAGAGTTCTCTATCTCCGTCGACAAGGGTTCCCTTCTTGGGAACAATAATAGACTCCTTAGAAATGAGGATTTTTCTGACAGAGGCCAGAAAAACAAAACTTCTAAACTCTTGTCAAACACTTCATTCCGTTCCTCTTCCTTCCATAGCGCAGTGCATGGAAGTAATAGGTTTGATGGTAGCGGCAATGGACATAGTTCCTTTTGCGCGCATTCATCTAAGACCATTACAACTGTGCATGCTCAGTCAGTGGAATGGGGACTATACAGACTTGTCTCCGAAGATACAAGTAAATCAGAGGACCAGAGACTCACTCCGTTGGTGGCTGTCCCTGGACAACCTGTCACAAGGGATGACCTTCCGCAGACCAGAGTGGGTCATTGTCACGACCGACGCCAGTCTGATGGGCTGGGGCGCGGTCTGGGGACCCCTGAAAGCTCAGGGTCTTTGGTCTCGGGAAGAATCTCTTCTACCGATAAATATTCTGGAACTGAGAGCGATATTCAATGCTCTCAAGGCTTGGCCTCAGCTAGCAAAGGCCAAGTTCATACGGTTTCAATCAGACAACATGACGACTGTTGCGTACATCAACCATCAGGGGGGAACAAGGAGTTCCCTGGCGATGGAAGAAGTGACCAAAATCATTCAATGGGCGGAGACTCACTCCTGCCACCTGTCTGCAATCCACATCCCAGGAGTGGAAAATTGGGAAGCGGATTTTCTGAGTCGTCAGACATTACATCCGGGGGAGTGGGAACTCCATCCGGAAATCTTTGCCCAAATCACTCAACTGTGGGGCATTCCAGACATGGATCTGATGGCCTCTCGTCAGAACTTCAAGGTTCCTTGCTACGGGTCCAGATCCAGGGATCCCAAGGCGACTCTAGTAGATGCACTAGTAGCACCTTGGACCTTCAAACTAGCTTATGTATTCCCGCCGTTTCTTCTCATCCCCAGGCTGGTAGCCAGGATCAATCAGGAGAGGGCGTCAGTGATCTTGATAGCTCCTGCGTGGCCACGCAGGACTTGGTATGCAGATCTGGTGAATATGTCATCGGCTCCACCATGGAAGCTACCTTTGAGACGAGACCTTCTTGTTCAAGGTCCGTTCGAACATCCGAATCTGGTCTCACTCCAGCTGACTGCTTGGAGATTGAACGCTTGATCTTATCAAAACGAGGGTTCTCAGATTCTGTTATTGATACTCTTGTTCAGGCCAGAAAGCCTGTAACTAGAAAAATTTACCACAAAATATGGAAAAAATATATCTGTTGGTGTGAATCTAAAGGATTCCCTTGGGACAAGGTAAAGATTCCTAAGATTCTATCCTTTCTTCAAGAAGGATTGGAGAAAGGATTATCTGCAAGTTCCTTGAAGGGACAGATTTCTGCCTTGTCTGTGTTACTTCACAAAAAGCTGGCAGCTGTGCCAGATGTTCAAGCCCTGGTTAGAATCAAGCCTGTTTACAAACCTTTGACTCCTCCTTGGAGTCTCAACTTAGTTCTTTCAGTTCTTCAGGGGGTTCCGTTTGAACCCTTACATTCCGTTGATATTAAGTTATTATCTTGGAAAGTTTTGTTTTTGGTTGCAATTTCTTCTGCTAGAAGAGTTTCAGAATTATCTGCTCTGCAGTGTTCTCCTCCTTATCTGGTGTTCCATGCAGATAAGGTGGTTTTACGTACTAAACCTGGTTTTCTTCCAAAAGTTGTTTCTAACAAAAACATTAACCAGGAGATAGTCGTGCCTTCTTTGTGTCCGAAACCAGTTTCGAAGAAGGAACGTTTGTTGCACAATTTGGATGTTGTTCGCGCTCTAAAATTCTATTTAGATGCTACAAAGGATTTTAGACAAACATCTTCCTTGTTTGTTGTTTATTCTGGTAAAAGGAGAGGTCAAAAAGCAACTTCTACCTCTCTCTCTTTTTGGATTAAAAGCATCATCAGATTGGCTTATGTGACTGCCGGACGGCAGCCTCCTGAAAGAATCACAGCTCATTCCACTAGGGCTGTGGCTTCCACATGGGCCTTCAAGAACGAGGCTTCTGTTGATCAGATATGTAGGGCAGCGACTTGGTCTTCACTGCACACTTTTACCAAATTTTACAAGTTTGATACTTTTGCTTCTTCTGAGGCTATTTTTGGGAGAAAGGTTTTGTAAGCCGTGGTGCCTTCCATTTAGGTGACCTGATTTGCTCCCTCCCTTCATCCGTGTCCTAAAGCTTTGGTATTGGTTCCCATAAGTAAGGATGACGCCGTGGACCGGACACACCTATGTTGGAGAAAACAGAATTTATGTTTACCTGATAAATTACTTTCTCCAACGGTGTGTCCGGTCCACGGCCCGCCCTGGTTTTTTAATCAGGTCTGATAATTTATTTTCTTTAACTACAGTCACCACGGTATCATATGGTTTCTCCTATGCAAATATTCCTCCTTAACGTCGGTCGAATGACTGGGGTAGGCGGAGCCTAGGAGGGATCATGTGACCAGCTTTGCTGGGCTCTTTGCCATTTCCTGTTGGGGAAGAGAATATCCCACAAGTAAGGATGACGCCGTGGACCGGACACACCGTTGGAGAAAGTAATTTATCAGGTAAACATAAATTCTGTTTTTAACCTCTGTGATTATCTTGTATCTAAGCCTCTGCAAACTGCCCCTTTTTTCAGTTCATTTGACAGACTTGCAGTCTAGCCAATCGGTGCCTGCTCACAGATAACTTCTCGTGCACGAGCACAGTGTTATCTATATGAAATACGTGAACTAACACCCTCTAGTGGTGAAAAACTGTTAAAATGCAATCTGAAAGAGGTGGGCTTCAAGGTCTAAGAAATTAGCATATGAACCTCCTAGGTTAAGCTTTCAACTAAGAATACCAAGAGAACAAAGCAAAATTGGTGATAAAAGTAAATTGGAAAATTGTTTAAAATTACATGCTCTATCTGAATCATGAAAGTTTATTTTGGCCTAGACTGTCCCTTTAATAATAGTATTATTAAAAACCGGGCACCAATTCATCTAAATTGACCTTCACTTTAATTCTCAGTTGATCTTTCTATCTATTGGTCATTGTGTATACAGAAATAAAACAAATCTCTCTAATTATGAGAAAGAAGTTAAATGAGACAAGACGTGCAGACTGGAGGATACTGGAGCAGTTGCTTGTAAAGCTGTTGAAAGGGTGAATTGGTAGATGTAACCTTTTTATAGATTTCACTAAAGCATTTGACAGCAAACTAATTAATAGTTAGGTGGTTACAATGCCAGCTTAAAGGGACAATAAACTCAAATGTTTTCTTTCATGATTCAGACAGAACTTTTTAAAATTATTTTCCAATTTACTTCTGTTATCAATTTTTTTGCTTAATTCTCTTGGTATCCTTTATTAAAGGGGCAGCTATGCGCTACTGGGAAATGGCTGAACACATTGTCGAGCCAATGATAAGAGAGATATATGAGCAGCCACCAATCGGCAGCTAGTTCCCAGCTCCAGAACCTACCTAGGTATGCGTTTCAACAAAGGATACCAAGAGAACTAAGCAAATTAGATATTAGTAGTAAATTGGAATCTGAATCCTGAAAGAAAAAACCATTGGGTTTCAAGTCCCTTTGAAGGGACCTTAAAGTACATTGTTAATTTATGCCCCAGAAATCATTTGCTACATTGTGAAAGATTCACATACAAAATACATTTTTTTTTTTGAGCATTTACAACTATTGTTTTGTTAGAGAACTTGCCTGAGATACACCCTTTGCAAAGACTCTTAAATGTTGGCCAATTAGGGACAGATATAAACAAGCTCCTGCACATATCAACCAATCGATGTGCAGCATTTAGGAGGGTCAGGGCCTGTATTCAACAGAATGTACTTCAGCCTCCCTGGGGGAGGGGAAACAGTGCAACTTTCAGAGTTACAGAGAATCATGCAAAATAGATCATGAAAGTGCATTATATCGTTTATTTAAATTATGTGTAGTGAAATATTTTATAGGGGACAACATTTTCAGTTTAATGCCCCTTTAAGTAATACCAGAAGAGTCTTTTCATAAACTGAGTGTATTCAAAGTTTGCAATGGGCTTCATGGGACATTGTACATTGATTTGTTTTTCTCTCCTTTAATGTGTTCACAGTGTTTCATTTTACCTACTGGAGTGTATTAAATTGTTTACCAATAGTAACTTTACCTTTATTTTATCATTTGAAATAGCCTATTTATTTTGTAATTTGAAATAACTGCCTGTTGTATCCCCACCTATACTGAATATTTCAATATTTAAGTGCAGGTTATAGAAAAGCTATGTAAACAAGAATATATAGAAGAAACAGAATTTATGCTTACCTGATAAATTACTTTCTCCAACGGTGTGTCCGGTCCACAGCGTCAGCCTTACTTGTGGGAATATCTCTTCCCCAACAGGAAATGGCAAAGAGTCCCAGCAAAGCTGGCCATATAGTCCCTCCTAGGCTCCGCCCACCCCAGTCATTCGACCGACGGACAGGAGGAAAAAATAGGAGAAACTATAGGGTGTCGTGGTGACTGTAGTTAGAGAAAATAATTCATCAGACCTGATTAAAAAACCAGGGCGGGCCGTGGACCGGACACACCGTTGGAGAAAGTAATTTATCAGGTAAGCATAAATTCTGTTTTCTCCAACATTGGTGTGTCCGGTCCACGGCGTCATCCTTACTTGTGGGAACCAATACCAAAGCTTTAGGACACGGATGAAGGGAGGGAGCAAATCAGGTTACCTAAACGGAAGGCACCACGGCTTGCAAAACCTTTCTCCCAAAAATAGCCTCCGAAGAAGCAAAAGTATCAAATTTGTAAAATTTGGCAAAAGTGTGCAGTGAAGACCAAGTCGCTGCCTTACATATCTGATCAACAGAAGCCTCGTTCTTGAAGGCCCATGTGGAAGCTACAGCCCTAGTGGAGTGAGCTGTGATTCTTTCAGGAGGCTGCCGTCCGGCAGTCTCATAAGCCAATCGGATGATGCTTTTAAGCCAAAAGGAAAGAGAGGTAGAAGTTGCTTTTTGACCCCTCCTTTTACCAGAATAGACGACAAACAGAGAAGAAGTTTGTCTGAACTCTTTTGTAGCTTCTAAGTAGAATTTTAGAGCACGGACTACATCTAAATTGTGTAGCAAACGTTCCTTCTTTGAAACTGGATTCGGACACAAAGAAGGCACAACTATCTCCTGATTAATATTTTTGTTGGAAACAACCTTTGGTAGAAAACCAGGTTTAGTACGCAAAACAACCTTATCTGAATGGAACACCAGATAGGGTGGAGTACACTGTAGAGCAGATAACTCAGAAACTCTTCTAGCAGAAGAAATAGCAACCAAAAACAAAACTTTCCAAGATAACAACTTAATATCTATAGAATGTAAAGGTTCAAACGGAACCCCTTGAAGAACTGAAAGAACTAGATTTAAACTCCAGGGAGGAGTCAAAGGTCTGTAAACAGGCTTGATCCTAACCAAAGCCTGAACAAATGCTTGAACATCTGGCACAACTGCCAGTCGTTTGTGTAGTAGGACAGATAAAGCAGAAATCTGTCCCTTTAGAGAACTCGCAGATAATCCTTTATCCAAACCTTCTTGTAGAAAGGAAAGAATCCTAGGAATCTTTATCTTATCCCATGGGAATCCCTTGAATTCACACCAGCAGATATATCTTTTCCATATTTTATGGTAAATCTTTCTAGTTACCGGTTTTCTGGCTTGAACCAGAGTATCTATCACGGAATCTGAAAACCCACGCTTTGATAGAATCAAGCGTTCAATCTCCAAGCCGTCAGCTGGAGGGAGACCAGATTTGGATGTTCAAATGGACCCTGAACAAGAAGGTCCTGTCTCAAAGGTAGCTTCCATGGTGGAACCGATGACATATTCACCAGGTCTGCATACCAAGTCCTGCGTGGCCACGCAGGAGCTATCAAGATAACCGAGGCCCTCTCCTGTTTGATCCTGGCTACCAGCCTGGGAATGAGAGGAAACGGTGGGAACACATAAGCTAGGTTGAAGGTCCAAGGCGCTACTAGTGCATCCACTAGAGTCGCCTTGGGATCCCTGGATCTGGACCCGTAGCAAGGAACCTTGAAGTTCTGACGAGACGCCATCAGATCCACATCTGGAATGCCCCATAGTTGCGTCAACTGTGCAAAGATCTCCGGGTGGAGTTCCCACTCCCCCGGATGGAATGTCTGACGACTCAAATAATCCGCTTCCCAGTTTTCCACACCTGGAATGTGGATCGCAGATAGGTGGCAGGAGTGATTCTCCGCCCATTGTATTATTTTGGTCACTTCTTTCATCGCCAGGGAACTCCTTGTTCCCCCCTGATGATTGAGATACGCAACAGTCGTCATGTTGTCTGATTGGAATCTTATGAATCTGGCCTTTGCTAGCTGAGGCCAAGCCCTGAGAGCATTGAATATCGCTCTTAGTTCCAGAATGTTTATCGGGAGAAGAGACTCTTCCCGAGACCACAGTCCCTGAGCTTTCAGGGATTCCCAGACCGCGCCCCAGCCCACTAGGCTGGCGTCGGTCGTGACGATGACCCACTCTGGACTGCGGAAGCTCATTCCCTGGGATAGGTGATCCTGGGTTAGCCACCAACGGAGTGAGTCTCTGGTCTTCTGATCTACTTGAATCACTGGAGACAAGTCTGTATAGTCCCCATTCCACTGTTTCAGCATGCACAGTTGTAATGGTCTAAGATGAATTCGCGCAAAAGGAACTATGTCCATTGCTGCAACCATCAATCCTACTACTTCCATGCACTGAGCTACGGAAGGACGAGGAATAGAATGAAGAACTTGACAAGCGTTTAGAAGTTTTGACTTTCTGACTTCTGTCAAGAAAATCCTCATTTCTAAGGAATCTATTATTGTTCCCAAGAAGGGAACTCTTGTCGACGGAGACAGGGAACCTTTTTCTATGTTCACCTTCCATCCGTGAGATCTGAGAAAGGCCAGAACGATGTCTGAGAGAGCCTTTGCCTTTGAAAGAGACGACGCTTGTACTAGAATGTCGTCCAAGTACGGTACTACTGCAATGCCCCTTGGTCTTAGAACCGCTAGAAGGGATCCGAGTACCTTTGTGAAAATCCTTGGAGCAGTGGCTAACCCGAATGGGAGGGCCACAAACTGGTAATGTTTGTCCAGAAAGGCGAACCTTAGGAACTGATGATGTTCTTTGTGGATAGGGATATGTAGATACGCATCCTTTAGATCCACGGTAGTCATAAATTGACCTTCCTGAATTGTGGGTAGAATCGTTCGAATGGTTTCCATCTTGAACGATGGTACTCTGAGAAATTTGTTTAGGATCTTTAAATCCAGGATTGGTCTGAAAGTTCCCTCTTTTTTGGGAACTACAAACAGATTTGAGTAAAATCCCATTCCTTGTTCCGCCGTTGGAACTGGGTGTATCACTCCCATCTTTAACAGGTCTTCTACACAATGTAAGAATGCCTGTCTCTTTATTTGGTTTGAGGATAAGTGAGACATGTGGAACCTTCCCCTTGGGGGTAGTTCCTTGAATTCCAGAAGATAACCCTGAGAAACTATTTCTAGCATCCAGGGATCCTGAACATCTCTTGCCCAAGCCTGAGCAAAGAGAGAGAGTCTGCCCCCCACTAGATCCGGTCCCGGATCGGGGGCTACTCCTTCATGCTGTTTTGTTAGCAGCGGCAGGCTTCTTGGCCTGCTTACCCTTGTTCCAGCCTTGCATCGGTTTCCAGGCTGGTTTGGTCTGTGAGGTATTACCCTCTTGCTTAGAGGATGCAGAATTAGAGCCCGGTCCGTTCCTGAAATTACGAAAGGAACGAAAATTAGACTTATTCTTGGCTTTGAAAGGCCTATCTTGTGGGAGGGCGTGGCCCTTTCCTCCAGTGATGTCTGAGATAATCTCTTTCAATTCTGGCCCAAAGAGAGTTTTACCCTTGAAGGGGATATTAAGCAATTTTGTCTTGGATGATACATCCGCTGACCAAGACTTTAGCCAAAGCGCTCTGCGCGCCACAATTGCAAACCCTGAATTTTTCGCCGCTAATCTAGCTATTTGCAAAGCGGCATCTAAAATAAAAGAGTTAGCCAACTTAAGTGAGTGAACTCTGTCCATAACCTCCTCATATGGAGTCTCTCTACTGAGCGACTTTTCTAGTTCCTCGAACCAGAACCATTCTGCTGTAGTGACAGGAACAATGCACGAAATGGGTTGAAGAAGGTAACCTTGCTGTACAAAAATCTTTTTAAGCAAACCCTCCAATTTTTTTATCCATAGGATCTTTGAAAGCACAATTATCCTCAATAGGAATAGTAGTGCGCTTGTTTAGAGTAGAAACTGCCCCCTCGATCTTAGGGACTGTCTGCCATAAGTCCTTTCTGGGGTCGACCATAGGAAATAATTTCTTAAATATAGGAGGGGGAACAAAAGGTATGCCGGGCTTCTCTCATTCCTTATTCACTATGTCCGCCACCCGCTTGGGTATAGGAAAAGCGTTGGGGTGCACCGGAACCTCTAGGAACTTGTCCATCTTGCATAATTTTTCTGGAATGACCAGGTTGTCACAATCATCCAGAGTAGATAACACCTCCTTAAGCAGTGCGCGGAGATGTTCTAATTTAAATTTAAATGTCACAACATCAGGTTCAGCCTGTTGGGAAATTTTTCCTGAATCTGAAATTTCCCCATCTGACAAAACCTCCCTCATGGCCCCTTCAGATTGGTGTGAGGGTATGACAGAACAATTATCATCAGCGCCCTCCTGCCCTTCAGTGTTTAAAACAGAGCAATCGCGCTTTCTCTGATAAGTAGGCATTTTGGATAAAATATTTGCTATGGAGTTATCCATTACAGCCGTCAATTGTTGCATGGTAATAAGCATTGGCGCGCTAGAAGTACTAGGGGCCTCCTGCGTGGGCAAAACTGGTGTAGACACAGGAGATGATGTAGAACCATGTCTACTCCCTTCATCTGATGAATCATCTTGGGCAACTTCATTATCTGTGACAGTACTGTCCTTACTTTGTTTGGACGCTTTGGCACAATTATCACATAATTTAGAAGGGGGAGACACATTGACTTTCATACATATAGAACATAGCTTATCTGAAGGCACAGACATGTTAAACAGGCTTAAACTTGTCAGTAAAACACAAAAACCGTTTTAAAACAAAACCGTTACTGTCTCTTTAAATTTTAAACAGAGCACACTTTATTACTGAATATGTGAAAAAATATGAAGGAATTGTTCAAAATTTACCAAAATTTCACCACAGTGTCTTAAAGCATTAAAAGTATTGCACACCAATTTTCAGAGCTTTAACCCTTAAAATAACTACAGCCTTTGCTGCGACTCTACCAAGCCCAGAGGGGAATACGATACCAAATGACGCCTTCTAGGAACTTTTCCAACTATTTTCAGGTCCTCACACATGCATCTGCATGTCTTGCTCTCAAAAACAACTGCGCAGTAATGGCGCGAAAATGAGGCTCAGCCTACAACTGGGAAGGCCCTTCCTGACTGGAAAAGGTGTCTAACATAGTGCCTGACGTTAAAAAACGTTCCCCAAGTTTATAAGTGTGAAATACCAGCAGAAACATGTATAAAATGCCCAAATAAAGCAATCGATTTTGCCCATAAAAGTGTCTACCAGTTTTATAGCCCATATTAAGCCCTTTTATTCTGCTTGAGACTAAGAAAATGGCTTACCGGTCCCCATGAGGGGAAGTGACAGCCTTCCAGCATTACACAGTCTTGTTAGAAATATGGCTAGTCATACCTTAAGCAGAAAAGTCTGCTAACTGTTTCCCCCAACTGAAGTTACTTCATCTCAACAGTCCTATGTGGAAACAGCAAAGGATTTTAGTTACTGTCTGCTAAAATCATCTTCCTCTCACAAACAGAATTCTTCATCTTTTTCTGTTTCAGAGTAAATAGTACATACCAGCACTATTTTAAAATAACAAACTCTTGATAGTAGAATAAAAAACTACAACTAAACACCACATACTCTTAACCATCTCCGTGGAGATGTTGCCTGTGCAACGGCAAAGAGAATGACTGGGGTGGGCGGAGCCTAGGAGGGACTATATGGCCAGCTTTGCTGGGACTCTTTGCCATTTCCTGTTGGGGAAGAGATATTCCCACAAGTAAGGATGACGCCGTGGACCGGACACACCAATGTTGGAGAAAAATACACTCTGTGTTTGGTGGGACAGAGAGATAATAGTGTTAATTTTCCATTGTTTTTTTAACTACTGTATTGTTCTCATTGTGTATATACAAACATATTACAGCAATAGTCCATCATACCGTGCATGTGAAAACTCAGGACCCCGCTAATCCATACTTGTAGCCATCATCAAATGGAATGCCCACTGCAATTAAATACTTCAATATTTCTTTATTAGGCACACACAAAGTCAATGTGACATTAAGTGGGTAACCCCAGAAACGTTTCATTGTGTATAGAGAGATAAGATGAGGAGGATTTCTTTGAAAATATATAGATATTCTAATGAGGCCTGCTCTCCTTGTTAGCGCAGCCCATTTTATTAGGTTGTGGTCTCAATTAGACCAATCTATTTCATATGCAAAAATAAAATAAAGGAACAGTTTCCCATATATTGCAAACTTTGCAGCTGGTACAACAAGTCATTGTAAACCTTTAGGGAAAGGTGTATTTGTTTGTGAGTGATACAAAATGTTTATGTTCCAGTAATGAAAGGTCAATGAGAATTGATACTTTAAATTAAATAAAGTGGAGAACTGGGCTATACTGTGGGATATGCAAACTAACACCACACGTGCATTATTATAATAAAAAAGAGGGAATGTTACTGATGCTGATAAAAGGGGAACAGAACTTGTGTTTTATTATTTCAGATGATTTGCAGTTCACCAGGGGAGGCCAGTAGGGGGCAGTAAGGTGCTGATTACATTGGAAGTGACCTTAGCTGCAGAAAAGGTGTGGTCATCAGTTGGGCATCACTTGGAATATTGTGTTGCAGTTCTGGTTATCTCCAGAAGGATAGAATTAAACTAGCTCAGACGAGGGCTACTAAAATGGTACACGGTTTAAGCAATAACCCTTCCAAGACAAGACCTTAAAGGGACAGTCTAGGCCAAAAAAAAACTTTCATGATTCAGATAGAGCATGTAATTTTAAACAATTTTCCAATTTTCTTTTATCACCAATTTTGCTTTGTTCTCTTGGTATTCTTAGTTGAAAGCTTAACCTAGGAGGTTCATATGATAATTTCTTAGACCTTGAAGGCCACCTCTTTTCAGAAAACAGTTTTTCACCACTAGAGGGTGTTAGTTCACGTGTTTCATATAGATAACACTGTGCTTGTGCATGTGAAGTTATCTGGGAGTAGGCACTGATTGCCTAAACTGCAAGTCTGTCAAAAGAACTGAAATAAAGGGGCAGTTTGCAGAGGCTTAGATACAAGATAATCACAGAGGTTAAAAGTATATTAATATAACCGTGTTGGTTATGCAAAACTGGGAAATGGGTAATAAAGGGATTATCTATCTTTTAAAACAATAAAAATTCTGGTGTAGGCTGTCCCTTTAAGGGACGCAAAACTCATGATTCAGTAATGCAGTTTTAAACCACTTTCTAATTTACTTACATTATCATTTTTTTTTTTCTCTTGGCATCTTTTGTTGTAAAACAGGGCAGTAAGTTCATGAGCGTGCACGTGTCTGGAGTACTATATGGCAGCAGTTTTGCAAGAATGTATCCATTTGCAAGAGCACTAGATGGTAGCACTATTTCCTGTCATGTAGTACTAATTTTATACATTAGCAAGAGCACTAGAGGGCAGCACTATTTCCTGTCATGTAGTACTAATGTTATACATTAACAAGAGCACTAGAGGGCAGCACTATTTCCTATCATGTAGTACTAATGTTATACATTAACAAGAGCACTAGAGGGCAGCACTATTTCCTGTCATGTAGTACTAATGTTATACATTAGCAAGAGCACTAAATGACAGCACTATTTCCTGTCATGTAGTACTAATGTTATACATTAGCAAGAGCACTAGATGGCAGCACTATTTCCTATCATGTAGTACTAATGTTATACATTAGCAAGAGCACTAGATGGCAGCACTATTTCCTGTCATGCAGTACTAATGTTATACATTAGCAAGAACACTAGATGGCAGCACTATTTCCTGTCATGTAGTACTAATGTTATACATTAGCAAGAGCACTAGATGGCAGCACTATTTCCTGTCATGTAGTACTAATGTTATACATTAGCAAGAGCACTAGATGGCAGCACTATTTCCTGTCATGTAGTACTAATGTTATACATTAGCAAGAGCCCTAGATGGAAGCACTATTTCCTGTCAGGTAGTACTAATGTTATACATTAGCAAGAGCCCTAGATGGCAGCACTATTTCCTGTCAGGTAGTACTAATGTTATACATTAGCAAGAGCACTAGATGGCAGCACTATTTCCTGTCATGTTGTACTAATGTTATACATTAGCAAGAGCACTAGATGGCAGCACTATTTCCTGTCATGTAGTACTAATGTTATACATTAGCAAGAGCACTAGATGGCAGCACTATTTCCTGTCATGTAGTACTAATGTTATACATTAGCAAGAGCACTAGATGGCAGCACTATTTCCTGTCAGGTAGTACTAATGTTATACATTAGCAAGAGCCCTAGATGGCAGCACTATTTCCTGTCATGCAGTACTAATGTTATACATTAGCAAGAGCCCTAGATGGCAGCACTATTTCTTGTCAGGTAGTACTAATGTTATACATTAACAAGAGCACTAGATGGCATCACTATTTCCTGTCATGTAGTACTAATGTTATACATTAGCAAGAGCACTAGATGGCAGCACTATTTCCTGTCATGTAGTACTAATGTTATACATTAGCAAGAGCACTAGATGGCTGCACTATTTCCTGTCATGTAGTACTAATGTTATACATTAGCAAGAGCACTAGATGGCAGCACTATTTCCTGTCATGTAGTACTAATGTTATACATTGGCAAGAGCACTAGATGGCAGCACTATTTCCTGTCAGGTAGTACTAATGTTATACATTAGCAAGAGCCCTAGATGGGCAGCACTATTTCCTGTCAGGTAGTGCTACTTAGGTATCTCTTCAACAAAGCATATCATGGTAACAAAGCGAATTTGATAATAGAAGTAAATTGGGCACATTTGTGAAATTGTATGTTCTGTGTGAAGCACAAAATAAATTTTTTGTGTTTCATATCCGTTTAATATGCGTAGCTTACAAGGGAAATTGATGGTATAATAGCAGTTATGAACTGTAGAATTTAATAAAACCGAGGGTTAGAATTCTTTTAAAAAGGAAAATCAGGGACCATGATCTCTTGTTTGAGGGTAGTAATTTCAGGACAAATTTTGTTGTGTTTCTTGATTCATGGAAGAGACGTCCAATAGCTGTGGTAGAGACTGGAAGGAAATGACTGGGATGTACATAATGATATCCTGAGAATTAAAGGGATACTAAAGCAGACATTTTTTTCTTTAAGTATTCAGAGAGAGCAGCAATTTTAAGCTACTTTCTAATTTACGCCTATGACTAATTTTTCTTGGTTATCTTGCTATCTTTAATTAAAAAGCAGGAATTCAAAGCTTAGGAGCCGGCCCATTTTTGGATCAGAACCTGAGTTATGCTTGTGTTCTATCGAGAACTCCAATACATCGAAAATTCCAATCTGATGTCACTTCCGGTGATTCCATACATCTGATTGGTTGTGAATCCTGTCACTCACTGGACACGGACCAATCAGATGGGCACTGTAATCGCCTATCTTCACTATCTATTTTGCCTCCGCCTGAGGGGTTCAAGGGGGGCAAAGCCCCACTTGTAAACCTCATTCCCCAAGGTTTACTTGGGGTGTATGGCAGAGGATTGGCGGTGCGTCCCCCAGAAAGAGACAAAATAGATATTAAAATAGAAGAGTCACCGGAAGTGATGTCAGATTGTAGTTTTTGATGAATTGGCTTTTTCGACAGAATACTTGCTTATTGGTTGGCTGAATGTAGTTACCAATAAGCAAGTGCTCTCCAGGGTGCTGAACCTAAAATAGGTTGGCTCATAAACTCTACATTCCTGTTTTTTAAATAAAGATAGCAAGAGAACACAGACAAGAGAGCGGTTCTATTTTGCAATTTTGCACGTATATCCCTTTAAAGACGTTTGAGAGAAATTTAGAGCTCTTCGGATCAATTTAGCAGCCGTCTTCAAGTCTCACTTCCTGTAAGCTGTTTAGAAGCTTAGTTTTTCTGATCATCAGTCTATCAGCAGAATGTGAAAATATTAAAATATTAACTCTTCTTGTTTAAATCCTTTTTTTTTTTTTTTTTTTTTTACCTCTTTAGGCTCTTCACCAATTATACTATGATCCTAATATTGAGAACAAGAACTTGGCACAAAAATGGTTAATGCAGGCACAAGTATCTCCCCAGGCATGGCACTTTAGTTGGCAGTTGCTGAATGGTGGAAAGGTACCTGAAATTCAGTACTTTGGAGCCAGTGCTCTTCACATTAAGATATCTCGGTATTGGGGGGACATACCGGCAGAACAATATGAAAGCCTTAAAACACAGCTATTTGCCCAGATATCTGCTTTTGCTAGTGGTTCCAAAATTGTTTTGACAAGACTATGTGTTGCGTTGGCTTCATTGGCACTTAATATGATGCCAGACACCTGGCCGCACGCAGTACCAGATATGGTTCGAGTGTTTCAGACAGCTGATGGGCAGGCCGATGGTGGCGCCCGCTGTTTGGCGCTTCTTGAACTCCTCACAGTTTTGCCAGAGGAATTTCAGACCAGTCGTCTCCCACTGTATCGCAAAGGACAAGTGCGCGGCTGTCTGTCGCAGGAATGTGCATGTGTCTTCCCTCTACTGCGTCAGCTACTACAGCAAAGTGACTCACCGGGCTTTGTCAAACAGAAGGTACTAAAGTGTTTCTCTAGCTGGGCACAGCTCATGATCCCACTGACAGAATGTGAGGAATTGACTCTTGCTGCTTTCTCTGCACTTCGGGACCCTGAACTTTTTGATTCAGCCGTGGAAGCCTTGGTAAACACAATCTCTCAACCTGATGCCCAAAGGTAAGGCTAAGTATTTACCATTTATCTTCACTGCTGTAATAACTAAAATAAATAAATAATAATGCGATTGAAGGGACGTGAAAACCCACGTTTTTCTTACATGATTCAGATAGAGCAGGGGTTTTCTAACTTGTCCTCAGTCCTCCCTAAAAGGCCAGATTTTCAGGATATCTAATCACAGGGGAAATAATCAGCTGGTTATTATCCTGCTCTCACCCAAGGGAGGCCGAGATCAGGTTTGAAACCCCCTGAGATAGAGCATACATATTTAAAGAACTTTCCAATTTACTTATTTTATCAATTTTGCATCATTCTCTTAGTATCCTTTGTTGAAGGAGCAGCAATGCGCTACTGGGAGCAAGCTGAACACATTGGTAAGCCAAGAGGCCTGTATGTGCAGCCACCAAACAAAAGCTAGTTCCCAGGTCCTGAGCCTAAGTAGGTATGCTTTTCAACAAAGAATACAAAGAAAAAGAAGATTATTAGATAGCATAAGTACATTAAAAATATGTTTTGAAATTGTATGTTCTATCTGAATCATGACGGAAATATTTGGAGTTTCACATATATTTCTGACTTCTCCAAATGTTTTGCGAGTCACGTGCCCTGCTAAGCATGTGCAAGATTCACAGAATGTACGTATATGTATTGTGTGATTGGCTGATGGGTGTCACATGGTTTGTCAGATATCTACTACTCATTTGAAATTGAAACAAAGTGCTTTTGCATTGTCTTTGTATTATGCATTTACTGACTAAGCTATTCAATTGTGTTTAGTGGTCCTTTTAAAGTGAGGGTCATTGGTTAATTAGGTGGGTTTTGAAGCTTTGGGCAGAAGGGTACCACAGGGCAAGGCGGCACAAAATAAGTCCTTGTACTTTTAGTGGCAGTGAGAGTAATAGGTTGGAAGCAGAACATAGGGGGCAGTTAAAGGGACATAATACTCGTATGCTAAATCACTTGAAACTGATGCAGTATAACAGTAAAAAGCTGACAGGAAAATATCACCTGAGCATCTCTATGTAAAAAAAGGAAGATATTTTACCTCACAATTTCCTCAGCTGACCAGAGTAAGTGCTGTGTAAAAAGTTATACTTCAGCTGCTGCCCAGCTGCAGGTAAAAAAAGAAAAAAAAGAAATGAACAGTAGCAAATCGGCATCAACAGTGCTGAGGTCATGACCTCTTTTACTGTGATCTCATGAGATTTGACTTAAAGGGACACTGAACCCAAATTTTTTCTTTTGTAATTCAGAAAGAGCATGCAATTTTAAGCAACTTTCTAATTTGCTCCTATTATCAATTTTTCTTCATTCTCTTGCTATCTTTATTTGAAAAAGAAGGCATCTAAGTTTTTTTTTTGGTTTCAGTACTCTAGACAGCACTTTTTTATTGGTGGATGAATTTATCCACCAATCGGCAAAGATAACCCAGGTTGTTCACCAAAAATGGGCCGGCATCTAAACTTACATTCGTGTATTTCAAATAAAGATACCAAGAGAATGAAGAAAATTTGATAATAGGAGTAAATTAGAAGTTGCTTAAAATTTCATGCTCAATCTGAATCACAAAAGAAAAAATTTGGGTACAGTGTCCCTTTAACTCTCATAAAATTTCATAGTAAACTTACTTAAACTAAATAGGGAAAAAACATGAGTGTGCATGAGGCTCACTCCCTTGCCTGTCCCGGTACAAACATACTGATTTGCTGCTTAACGTCCTTTACAATGGGGTGTGAATACTTATCAAAAATTGATAGACCAATCCTAGACCAATCCTACTTAAGCCTAACTATATTAACTATCTCCTCCCTAGATAGTCCAAATAACAAATAGGCAAAAAATGGGTGTAGAAGGTGCTAAAAAGCTGTAGGATATATAGATAGGCATATATAACCTTGTGTATAAAGAACTAGTAAACCAAAGGTAACATAAAATCACAGTTTAATATTTTTTTTAAAATCACAGTAAAAGTGTAAATTTTATGCCTCAAAATAGCTGAAAAATGATAACCAAAAACACATTCACACTAAATCAATCAAATCACCAGTCTCTCTGAATCGTTGAACACATAACACTCTCAGATATGCATAGCGACAATATGTTCAATGCTAATAATCATAAAATGTACAGCTGTTAATAAGTCTCTTTAGGGGATCCCCAAATATGAGTCTTGAAATCTTAGGGCCAATTAATCAAATGACTTTATAGTCCTCCAAACATAATTTTTTGTGTGCCCCCAGCTGTCAGCGTCCTCGCTTTACCTTTAAATATAATGACTTCTGTATAATGCGGCTGATTAATTGGCCCTAAGATTTCAAGATTTCAGGACTCATATTTGGGGATCCCCTAAAGAGACTTATTAACAGCTGGACATTTTATGATTATTAGCATTGAACATATTGTCGCTATGCATATCTGAGAGTGTTATGTGTTCAACGATTCAGAGAGACTGGTGATTTGATTGATTTAGTGTGAATGTGTTTTTGGTTATCATTTTTTAGCTATTCTGAGGCATAGAATTTACACTTTTACTGTGATTTTAAAAAGAATATTAAACTGTGATTTTATGTTACCTTTGGTTTACTAGTTCTTTATACATGTGGTGTGAATGACATTTTGAGGTCAAATTATATTTCTTTTTTACGTAGAGATGTTCAGGTGATATTTTCAAGTCGGCTTTTTACAGCTATGCTGCATTACTTTCAATTGTTTCAACATTTGGGTATCATGGCCCTTTAAGGATTTATTTGGAAAAAGGGGGGCGGGTATTGAGATGCAGTGCTGTTAACCCTTAAGTGACCACAGCACTTTTAAATTTTCTTACAGTTTGGGACCAGGGCAATTTTTACATTTCTAAGGTGTTTGTGTTTAGCTGTAAATTTCCTATAATTTTTTACTGTACCCATACACATATTATATACCGTTTTTCCTGCCATTAAATGGACTTTCTAATAATACCATTATTTTCATCATATCTAATAATTTACTATAAAAAAAAAGATAAAATATGATGAAAAAAACACACTTTCTCTTGTAAGGTATATCCAGTCCACGGATCATCCATTACTTGTGGGATATTCTCCTTCCCAACAGGAAGTTGCAAGAGGATCACCCACAGCAGAGCTGCTATATAGCTCCTCCCCTAACTGCCATATCCAGTCATTCTCTTGCAACTCTCAACATAGCTGGAGGTAGTAAGAGGAAAGTGGTGTAATATAGTTAGTTTTTTCTTCAATCAAGAGTTTATTGTTTTTAAATGGTACCGGAGTCGTACTATTTTATCTCAGGCAGCATTTAGAAGAAGAATCTGCCTGCGTTTTCTATGATCTTAGCAGAAGTAACTAAGATCCACTGCTGTTCTCTCATATGTGTGAGGAGTGAGGTAACTTCAGAGGGAGAATAGCGTGCAGGGTATCCTGCAATAAGGTATGTGCAGTTTTAAGTTTTTCTAGGGATGGAATTGCTAGAAAATGCTGCTGATACCGAATTAATGTAAGTTAAGCCTAAATACAGTGATTTAATAGCGACTAGTATCAGGCTTGCTATCAGAGGTATATACTCTGATTAATGTGCAATATAAAACGTTGACGTGTATTGAGGAAGGTAAAGCCACAAAACATATTTTTCGTTTTGTTAATCTGTTTTTTGTATTAAGGGGTTAATCATCCATTTGCAAGTGGGTGCAATGCTCTGCTAACATGTTACATACACTATAAAAATTTAGTTAGTTTAACTGCCTTTTTTTTCACTGTTATTTCAAATTTTGGCAAAATTTGTTTCTCTTAAAGGCACAGTAACGTTTTTATATATTGCTTGTTAACTTGATTTAAAGTGTTTTCCACGCTTGCTAGTCTCATTGCTAGTCTGTATAAACACGTCTGACATAGAGGAAACTACTTGTTCATTATGTTTAAAAGCCATGGTGGAACCCCATAGGAGAATGTGTACTAAATGTATTGATTTCACTTTAAACAATAAAGATCAGCTGTTATCTTTAAAAGAATTATCACCAGAGGATTCTGACGAGGGGGAAGTTATGCCGACTAACTCTCCCCATGTGTCGGATCCTTTGACTCCCGTTAAAGGGACTCACGCTAAAATGGCGCCAAGTACATCAAAGACGCCCATAGCGATTACTTTGCAGGACATGGCGGCAATCATGGATAATACCCTGTCAGCGGTATTAGCCAGACTGCCTGAATTTAGAGGAAAGCGTGATAGCTCTGGGGTTAGACGTAATACAGAGCGCGCAGATGCTTTAAGGCCCATGTCTGATACTGCGTCACAATATGCAGAAGCTGAGGAAGGAGAGCTTCAGTCTGTGGGTGACATTTCTGATTCTGGGAAACCTGATTCAGATATTTCTACTTTTAAATTTAAGCTTGAGAACCTCCGTGTATTACTTGGGGAGGTATTAGCTGCTCTGAATGACTGTGACACAATTGCAGTGCCAGAGAAATTGTGTAGACTGGATAAATACTATACAGTGCCGGTGTGTACTGATGTTTTTCCAATACCTAAAAGGTTTACAGAAATTATTAATAAGGAGTGGGATAGACCCGGTGTGCCGTTTTCCCCCCCTCCTATTTTTAGAAAAATGTTTCCAATAGACGCCACAACACGGGACTTATGGCAGACGGTCCCTAAGGTGGAGGGAGCAGTTTCTACTTTAGCAAAGCGAACCACTATCCCTGTCGAGGACAGTTGTGCTTTTTCAGATCCAATGGATAAAAAATTAGAAGGTTACCTTAAGAAAATGTTTATTCAACAAGGTTTTATCCTGCAGCCCCTTGCATGCATTGCGCCTGTCACTGCTGCTGCGGCGTTCTGGTTTGAGTCTCTGGAAGAGGCCTTTCAGACAGCTACTCCATTGACTGAAATACTTGACAAGCTTAGAACACTTAAGCTAGCTAATTCTTTTGTTTCTGATGCCATTGTTCATTTGACTAAACTAACGGCTAAGAATTCTGGATTCGCCATCCAGGCGCGTAGGGCGCTATGGCTTAAATCTTGGTCAGCTGACGTGACTTCAAAGTCTAAATTACTTAACATTCCCTTCAAGGGGCAGACCCTATTCGGGCCTGGTTTGAAGGAAATTATTGCTGACATATCTGGAGGTAAGGGTCATACCCTTCCTCAAGACAGGGCCAAATCAAAGGCCAAACAGTCTAATTTTCGTGCCTTTAGAAACTTCAAGGCAGGTACAGCATCAACTTCCTCTGCTACAAAACAAGAGGGAACTTTTGCTCAATCCAAGCCGGGCTGGAAACCTAACCAGTCCTGGAACAAGGGCAAGCAGGCCAGAAAGCCTGCTGCTGCCTCTAAGACAGCATGAAGGAACGGCCCCCTATCCGGTAACGGATCTAGTAGGGGGAAGACTTTCTCTCTTCGCCCAGGCGTGGGCAAGAGATGTTCAGGATCCCTGGGCGTTGGAGATCATATCTCAGGGATATCTTCTGGACTTCAAAGCTTCCCCTCCTCAAGGGAGATTTCACCTTTCGAGATTATCTGTAAACCAGATAAAGAAAGAGGCATTCTTACGCTGTGTGCAAGACCTCCTAGTTATGGGAGTGATCTGTCCAGTTCCACAGCTGGATAAAATATGATCTGTCCGACGGCGCTAACTACCAATACCCTAGCTCCTATAACAATTGGGTCTCTAGATACCCAAAGGAGAGTCAGAAAGAATGGGGATGTGTATAGGAGCGCCTATTGAAAGGCTGGGTCTAAAATGAGGTGTGTGAACGGAAATATGTCAACACAATGAAAGGATCTTAAAATTACCCAAATTTACAAGAGTAATGTAACATATAATTATCAAGTTTAATAGAACATATAATTATCAAGTATAATATAACATATAATATCAGCAGGTGATCACAAGTTTAAAAAGCTTAAAAGTATATGGATCCATAATACTTAGTAAAAACAGTCCATAATGACATAATTCAGGTTCAATAACAAAGAGTAAAAAAGTCAGATATAAAAAAAAAAAATATTAACAATAGAACAGTGCACAATATGATACAGTGAGAGATTACTGTATAATGATGTTATAGAATAAAATATAAAATATAAAACAGTAATGGATTGGATGTTCTAAAAAAGAAAAAGACAGTGAGAATAATGGTCGTGGAACCAGGGAAAAATTGTGTATACCAAAAAAATGTGGAACAGGGGCAGGGTTTTTATTCAAATCTGTTTGTGGTTCCCAAAAAAGAGGGAACCTTCAGACCAATTTTGGATCTAAAGATCTTAAACAAATTCCTCAGAGTTCCATCGTTCAAAATGGAAACTATTCGGACCATCCTACCTATGATCCAGGAGGGTCAGTACATGACCACAGTGGATTTGAAGGATGCTTACCTTCACATACCGATTCACAAAGATCATCATCGGTTTCTAAGATTTGCCTTTCTGGACAGGCATTACCAATTTGTGGCTCTTCCCTTCGGGTTAGCTACAGCTCCAAGAATCTTTACAAAGGTTCTGGGATCGCTTCTGGCGGTCCTAAGACCGCGAGGTATATCAGTGGCCCCTTATCTGGACGACATCCTGATACAGGCGTCAAGCTTTCAGATTGCCAAGTCACATACGGACATAGTTCTGGCATTTCTCAGGTCACATGGGTGGAAGGTGAACGAGGAAAAGAGTTCTCTATCCCCACTCACAAGAGTCTCCTTCCTAGGGACTCTGATAGGTTCTGTAAAAATGGACATAGTGCCATTTGCGCGCCTACATCTCAGACCACTGCAACTATGCATGCTCAGTCAGTGGAATGGGGATTACACAGATTTGTCCCCTCTGCTAAATCTGGATCAAGAGACCAGAGATTCTCTTCTCTGGTGGCTATCTCGGGTCCATCTGTCCAAAGGTATGACTTTTCGCAGGCCAGATTGGACAATTGTAACAACAGATGCCAGCCTTCTAGGTTGGGGTGCAGTCTGGAATTCCATGAAGGTTCAGGGATCGTGGACTCAGGAGGAGAAACTCCTCCCAATAAATATTCTGGAGTTAAGAGCAATATTCAATGCTCTTCTAGCTTGGCCTCAGTTAGCAACCCTGAGGTTCATCAGATTTCAGTCGGACAACATCACGACTGTGGCTTACATCAACCATCAAGGGGGAACCAGGAGTTCTCTAGTGATGTTAGAAGTCTCCAAGATAATTCGCTGGGCAGAGACTCACTCTTGCCACCTATCAGCAATCCATATCCCAGGTGTAGAGAACTGGGAGGCGGATTTTCTAAGTCGTCAGACTTTTCATCCGGGGGAGTGGGAACTCCATCTGGAGGTGTTTGCTCAATTGGTTCATCGTTGGGGCAAACCAGAACTGGATCTCATGGCGTCTCGCCAGAACGCCAAACTTCCTTGTTACAGATCCAGGTCCAGGGACCCAGAAGCGGCACTGATAGATGCTCTAGAAGCGCCTTGGTTCTTCAACCTGGCTTATGTGTTTCCACCGTTTCCTCTGCTCCCTCGACTGATTGCCAAAATCAAACAGGAGAGAGCATTGGTGATCTTGATAGCGCCTGCGTGGCCACGCAGGACCTGGTATGCAGACCTAGTGGACATGTCATCCTTTCCACCATGGACCCTGCCTCTGAGACATGACCTTCTACTACAAGGTCCTTTCAATCATCCGAATCTAATTTCTCTGAGACTGACTGCATGGAGATTGAACGCTTGATTTTATCAAAGCGTGGCTTCTCCGAGTCAGTCATTGATACCCTTATACAGGCACGAAAGCCTGTCACCAGGAAAATCTACCATAAGATATGGCATAAATACCTTTATTGGTGTGAATCCAAGAATTACTCATGGAGTAAGGTTAGGATTCCTAGGATATTGTCCTTTCTCCAAGAGGGTTTGGAAAAAGGATTATCAGCTAGTTCTTTAAAGGGACAGATTTCTGCTCTGTCTGTTCTTTTGCACAAGTGTCTGGCAGAAGTTCCAGACGTTCAAGCTTTTTGTCAGGCTTTGGTTAGAATTAAGCCTGTGTTTAAACCTGTTGCTCCAAGCTTAAACTTGGTTCTTAAAGTTCTTCAAGGGGTTCCGTTTGAACCCCTTCATTCCATTAATATCAAACTTTTATCTTGGAAAGTTCTGTTTTTGATGGCTATTTCCTCGGCTCGGAGAGTCTCTGAGTTATCTGCTTTACAATGTGATTCTCCTTATCTGATTTTCCATTCAGATAAAGTAGTTCTGCGTACAAAACCTGGGTTTTTACCTAAGGTAGTTTCTAACAAGAATATCAATCAAGAGATTGTTGTTCCATCATTGTGTCCTAATCCTTCTTTAAAGAAGGAACGTCTTTTACATAATCTGGACGTGGTCCGTGCTTTAAAGTTTTACTTACAAGCTACAAAGGATTTTCACCAAACATCTACACTGTTTGTTGTTTACTCTGGGCAGAGGAGAGGTCAAAAAGCTTCGGCAACCTCTCTTTCTTTTTGACTTAGAAGCGTAATACGCTTAGCCTATGAGACTGCTGGACAGCAGCCCCCTGAAAGGATTACAGCTCATTCTACTAGAGCTGTGGCTTCCACCTGGGCCTTTAAAAATGAGGCTTCTGTTGAACAGATTTGCAAGGCGGCGACTTGGTCTTCGCTTCATACCTTTTCAAAATTTTCAAAATTTTGATACTTTTGCTTCTTCGGAGGCTATTTTTGGGAGAAAGGTTCTACAGGCAGTGGCTCCTTCCATTTAAGCCTGCCTTATCCCTCCCTTCATCCGTGTACTTTAGCTTTGGTATTGGTATCCCACAAGTAATGGATGATCCGTGGACTGGATACACCTTACAAGAGAAAACATAATTTATGCTTACCTGATAAATGTATTTCTCTTGTGGTGTATCCAGTCCACGGCCCGCCCTGTCTTTTTAAGGCAGGTCTAAATTTTAATTTAAATTACAGTCACCACTGCACCCTATGGTTTCTCCTTTCTCGGCTTGTTTCGGTCGAATGACTGGATATGGCAGTTAGGGGAGGAGCTATATAGCAGCTCTGCTGTGGGTGATCCTCTTGCAACTTCCTGTTGGGAAGGAGAATATCCCACAAGTAATGGATGATCCGTGGACTGGATACACCACAAGAGAAATACATTTATCAGGTAAGCATAAATTATGTTTTTTCTAACGTTGACCCCCAAAATCTGTTACACATCTGCAACCACCAAAAAACAGCCATGCTAAATAGTTTCTAAATTTTGTCCTGAGTTTAGAAATACCCAATGTTTAACACGTTCTTTGTTTTTTTTTTTTTTGCAAGTTATAGAGCAATAGGTACAAGTAGCATTTTATTTCCAAAACATTTTTTTTTTCAAAATTAACCTAATATCTGTCAGGAATCCCTGAATATCCCTTCACATGTGTATATATATTTTTTTTAGTAGACAACCCAAAGTATTGATCTAGGTCCATTTTGGTATATTTTATGCCACCATTTCACCGTCAAATGCGATCAAATAAAAAAAATCATTCACTTTTTTACTAACTTTAGGTTTCTCACTGAAATTATATACTAACAGCTATTATAACACAAATGGTTGTAAATTCTTCTCTGGAATCCCCTTTGTTCAGAAATAGCAGACATATATGGCTTTGGCATTACTTTTTGGTAATTAGAAGGCCGCTAAATGCCACTGTGCACCCACTTGTATTATGCCCAGCAGTGAAGGGGTTAATTAGGTAGCTTGTATGCGTTAATTTTAGCTTTAGTGTAGTAGATAACCCAACCTATTGATATAGGCCTATTTTGGTATATTTCATGCCACCATTTCACCGCCAAATGCAATCAATTAAAAATATCATTAACTTTTTTACTAACTTTTTCACAAACTTTAGGTTTCTCACTGAAATTATTTGCAAACAGCTTGTGCAATTATGGCACAAATGGTTGTAAATGCTTCTTTGGGATACCGTTTGTTCAGAAATAGCAGACATATATGGCTTTGGCGTTACTTTTTGGTAATTGGAAGGCTGCTAAATACAGCTGTGCACCACACTTGTATTATGCCCAGCAGTGAAGGGGTTAATTAGGGAGCTTGAAGGGTTAATTTGAGCTTTAGTGTGGAGATCAGCCTCCCACCTGACACATCCCTCCCTGACCCCTCTCAAACAGCTCTCTTCCCGCCCCCACCTCACTATTGTCACCGCCATCTTTAGTACTGGCAGAAAGTCTGTCAGTATAAAAATAAAAGGTGTTTTTTATTTTATTTTTTTATTTATATATTTTCTGCAGTGTAGGATCCCCCCTTACCACCCAACCTCCCTGAGCCCCCCGAACAGCTCTCTAACTCTCTATTTGCCGCCATTTTGCAATAAAATTTTACCTTCTTTAATCTAAATCCCACTTTTCTATAGTGTAGCTGCCCCCCCTCAATACCCTACCCCTCCCTCTCCCGCCTTCCATTCCCACCCTCCTCTCCCATCACATCTTGTTTAATGATAGCGTTGCGAAAACGACCCCCCGCCCCCCCTGCGTGCGCATTCGCGACTTTGATTCCCCCACCGGCCGGAAGTTCCCAGCGATGTGCTTAAAAAAAAAAAAGGTGCTTAAAAAAAGGATATTGCAGGATGCGTCAATATCGAGACATCACTGCAATACCCTAAAAGCGTCTGGAAGCGATCACAATCGCTTCCAGCACTTCCAACCCCTAAGGACGTACAGAGTCATTAAGTGACAGTTTTTGTAGGATGTACCCTGTATGTCCTTGGTCCTTAAGGGGTTAAAGGGACATGAAACCCAACATATTTTCTTTCTTGATTCAAACAGAGAATACAATTTAAAAAAAGTTTCCAATTTATTTCTATTATCAAATTTGCTTTGTTCTCATCTTATACTTTGGTAAAGAGATATCTAGATAGGTAGCATGCACATGCCTGCAGCACTACATGACAGTAAATAGTGCTGCCATCTAGTGCTCTTGCTGATGTATAACATTATTACTACATGACAGGAAATAGTGCTGCCATCTAGTGCTCTTGCTAATGTATAACATTAGTACTACATGACAGGAAATAGTGCTGCCATCTAGTGCTCTTGCTAATGTATAACATTAGTACTACATGACAGGAAATAGTGCTGCCATCTAGTGCTCTTGCTAATGTATAACATTAGTACTACATGACAGGAAATAGTGCTGCCATCTAGTGCTCTTGCTAATGTATAACATTAGTACTACATGAAAGGAAATAGTGCTGCCATCTAGTGCTCTTGCTAATGTATAACATTAGTACTACATGACAGGAAATAGTGCTGCCATCTAGTGCTCTTGCTAATGTATAACATTAGTACTACATGACAGGAAATAGTGCTGCCATCTAGTGCTCTTGCTAATGTATAACATTAGTACTACATGACAGGAAATAGTGCTGCCCTCTAGTGCTCTTGCTAATGTATAACATTAGTACTACATGACAGGAAATAGTGCTGCCATCTAGTACTCTTGCTTATGTATAACATTAGTACTACATGACAGGAAATAGTGCTGCCATCTAGTACTCTTGCTTATGTATAACATTAGTACTACATGACAGGAAATAGTGCTGCCATCTAGTGCTCTTGCTAATGTATAACATTCTTGCAAAACTGCTGCCATATAGTGCTGCAGACACGTGCACGCTCATAAACTTACCTTCCTGCTTTTCAAGAAATGATAATAAGAAAATGAAGAAAATGTAATAATACTGTACATGTAAATTGGAAATTTGTTTAAAATTGTTTTCTCTATCTGAATCATGAAATAAAAATGTTGGGGTTTTATGTCCCTTTAAAGGATTCCAAAACGTTAGCTCTTTGTTCACACCAGGACCGCAAATGTCATATTACAAACATTTATATATCATAAATGACCAACTTTTAAAGTCCAACAATGTTTCCTGACATTAAAAAATTAAACTTTAATTTTCCCCGATGACGTCATTAATCCCCACCCTCCAATATGGGCCGTGCATGATAAGAATCAATTTCCAATCAGATGGCGATATCGTGCATATAATTAAGTGACGTTTCCTCACCATGCGCATGCGTACTGAGATCCATAAACTCGCGCATGCGGTGCGCATATCTCCTCCCTAATGCCCATAGAAAATTTAAGTTCATATGGAATTAATGCTCGTTATTGGTAGGGAGATTCTTGTACCGCACCGCTCTTACCTACTCTGAGAAGCTCCGTCATCCGCTCTGCTATCCATGCATGGGGAAGCTGCTTCTGTCCTGTGAGTGACGTAAAGGATGACGATTCAGCATATCACGCATGCGCATTGCGGCAATATGCCGCCATTTTAATAACCTGGGTTATCGGTCTATATTGGGCTATAGAAAAGCAAAGCCGGCGGTGGGTTTGGAAATAATTCGATTTTATGAATCGGATATCTACTAAATGCTAGTTCATTGAAATGGAATGTAAATTACAAAGTTATGTAAAATGTATAGATTTTGCGATTGCAAATAACTTTTTTTTTAGGTTTAGTGTCCCTTTAAGCAGAAATAGTGGGGGCTTCCATAGATCAGCGGGTAGAGAATGAATGATATGTCAGACAGGTATTTAGGATAGAGTGCCACGGGAATAATCTTGGTTGCAGTAATCAATCGAGTACAGAAAAGAGTAGATCAGGATTTATATTTTGTCGTGTAACAAAAGGTGTTAAATAGAGGTGGTAAGATTTGGTGATTTTAAGCTTAATCAACAGACCCATAATAAAAAGACAATTCTATAACCCTTAGCATTTCAGCTGAGCAGTAGATATTTTTCTGACAAATTTCAAAGTTTCTTTTGATTTCCTTGTCCTCTGTATGAGCCAATCACAGACTCCTATATGCATATGCTGTGAACTCTTGCACATGTTCAGTAGGAGCTGTATCAATTTGTTAATGGAAGTAAACTGGATTTTTGTTTTAAATCATGCTCTCTGAATCATGAAAGTTTGTTTTTGTGACTTTAGTGTCCCTTTAAAATTATTCCTGCATTTCACATCCACAAGGCTGGAATTCTGTTGTA
>NC_069508.1:185476195-185513695 GCF_027579735.1 Bombina bombina | reverse complement strand
CCACCATTTCACCGTAAATGCGATTAAATAAAAAAAAAACGTTAAATTTTTCACAATTTTAGGTTTCTCACTGAAATCATTTACAAACAGCTTGTGCAATTATGGCACAAATGGTTGTAAATGCTTCTCTGGGATCCCCTTTGTTCAGAAATAGCAGACATATATGGCTTTGGCGTTGCTTTTTGTTAATTAGAAGGCCAATAAATGCTGATGCACATCACACGTGTATTATGGCTAGCAGTGAAGGGGTTAATTATGTAGCTTGTAGGGAGCTTGCAGGGTTAATTTTAGCTTTAGTGTAGAGCTCAGCCTCCCACCTGAAACATCAGACCCCCTGATCCCTCCCAAACAGCTCTCTTCCCTCCCCCACCCCACAATTGTCCCCGCCATCTTAAGTACTGGCAGAAACTCTGCCAGTACTAAAATAAAAGGTATATTTGGTTTTTTTTTTTAGGTTTTTTTTTTAGCATATTTACATATGCTGCTTTGTAGTATCCCCCTTAGCCCCCAACCTCACTGATCCCACACCAAACAGCTCTCTAACCCTCCCCCTCTGCCTTAGCGGGCGCCATCTTGGGTACTGGCAGCTGTCTGCCAGTACCCAGTTTAGTAAAAAAAGGAATCTTTTTTTCTAAAAAAAAAAACCCTTTTCTGTAGTGTAGCTTTCCCCCACCAACCTCCCACAAGTTGCAGATCACTTAGAAACTTTATTGAACATTTTTGTTTTCTTATTTATTAGAGCTATTTTCAGATTTTTTTTCTGTAGTGTAGCGGTTCCCTCCCGCTCCCGCCCCGTGCATGCGCCCGCCGCCCCCCGTGCACGCGCGCGCTCACATGCGCGCCCCCGTCGCTCCCGATCCCGCCCCCCTGCACATTACACCGCGCATCGATGGCCGCCCACCCGCCTCCCAAGTTCGCTCCCACCCACCAACGATACCGGCCATCGATGTCCGGTGCAGAGAGGGCCACAGAGTGGCTCTCTCTGCATCAGATGGCCATTTAAGGTTATTGCAGGATGCCTCCATATCGAGGCATCACTGCAATAACCGGAAAGCAGCTGGAAGCGATCAGGATCGCTTCCAGCTGCTTTCCACACCGAGGACGTGCAGGGTACGTCCTCAGGCGTTAACTGCCTTTTTTTTTGAGGACGTACCCTGCCACGTCCTCGGTCGTTAAGGGGTTAAGGTGAGCCAGATCCACACGTGACATTAGGGTCTTTGTTGTGTTAAATGATTTCCCCTATGTGGGTGCAGACCACTTATGTTGTAAGCATCAACTTTTAAAGGGAAACAAAGTCCCTGCGTTGCCACTTTCAATTTTTCTTCGTTCTCTTGATATCTTTATTTGAAAAAGCAGGAATGTAAGCTTAGGAGCCAGACCATTTTTTTGTTCAGCATCTGGGTAGTGCTTGCTAATTAGGTCTAAATGTATTTACCTTTTAAAAACATACCTCTTTTCTCCCTTTGGGAAATACCAAAGACACCTCTACATCTGTGTTCCATTGCCCTCCAAATACATGTGTCCTTTATGAACCTGTAAAAAGAAAGGGGGTCACCATAGTTTAGGTTTTACTACAATGAATAGTGCAGTTATTGGTGTACAAATTAAGGCATTTTATCTGACATTGCATAAAACCTTTATTTCTCTTGTAAGATGTATCGAGTCCACGGATTCATCCATACTTGTGGGATATTCTCCTTCCCTACAGGAAGTGGCAGAGAGAGCACCCACAGCAGAGCTGTCTATATAGCTCCTCCGTTAGCTCCACCCCCCCAGTCATTCTCTCTGCCTGCTTAACTGCTAGGAAGGGCAAAGAGGAGTGTGGTGACAAAAATGTTAGTTTTTATTTTCTCAAGCAAAAGTTTGTTATTTTAAATGGTACTGGTGTGTACTATTTACTCTCTGGCAGAAAAGGGATGAAGATTTCTGCAAGGAGGATGATGATCTTAGCATCTTAAGATCCACTGCTGTTCTCACAAGGGCTGAAGAGTACAGGAAAACTTCAGTTGGGGGAACAGTTTGCAGGCTAAACTGCATTAAGGTATGTTCAGTCTATTTTTTTCTAGACAGACTGTGTTATTTCTAGAAAAGGCTGGCAATATCCCCATGAGGGAAAGGTAAGCTGTATTCAGTAAAAGAGGAATCCAAGCTTGCATAAAGGGCTCATAGTTACTGGTGACACTAATAGGAAAAAACGTTTTGGTTTAATTGCAAATAAAACGTTTTTTGAGGGACTTTTAAGGGGTCTTTGTGGCTTGTTTAAGGGTTATTAACCCACATGGCTAGTTTAAGAAACACTCTGGGGTGTTTTTTAGGCCCCATAAATTTGAGTGAGGTGGGAGGGGCCTATTTTCAGTTGCACAGTTTATTTACCTCCGAAGCATCCAGCTACTTCTCCAGAGATTCCTGCTGTATTTGAGGGCTGTAAAGAGGTTTTTTCCCCCACAAATCGTTCCTAAAGGGCAGGTAGGCGCCACAGCAGAGCTGTGGCAAGGTGCTGAACGTTATTTTACCGGTTTTGAAGTTTTTTTTAATCCGGTTTTTACATTAAGGGGTTAATTGTTTATTTGCATAGTTGTGCAAAGTTACTAAGGCTTTATGATGCTACTGTAAAAATTTTGTTGTGTTTACTGCTTTTTTACACTGTTTTGCAGAGTTTGTGTAGCTTTTTTTCTCTTAAAGGCACAGTACCGTTTTTGTTTAAAGTGTTTTCCAAGCTTGCTTGTTACATTACTAGCCTGTTTAACATGTCTGACACGAAGGAGAATCCTTGTTCTATGTGTTTAGAAGCCATTGTGGAACCCCCTCTTAGAATGTGTCCCACTTGCACTGATATGTCTATAAATTATAAAGAGCATATTTTAGCACTTAAAAATATTGCAATAGATGATTCTCAGTTAGATGGAAATGATGGTTTAGCATCTAGCTTTCCCCAAGTGTCACATCCAGTAACGCCCGCACAAGTGACGCCAAGTACCTCTAGTGCGTCTAATTCATTTACTTTACAAGACATGGCCACAGTTATGAATAAAACCCTCACAGAGGTTTTCTCTAAACTGCCTGGTTTACAAGGAAAGCGTGTCAGCTCTGGGTTAAGAACAAATGCTGAGCCATCTGACGCTTTAGTAGCCGTATCCGATATACCCTCACAATGTTCTGAAGTAGGGGTAAGGGATTTGTTATCTGAGGGAGAGATTTCTGATTCAGGAAAGATGCTCCCTCAGACAGATTCTGATATGACGGCCTTTAAATTTAAGCTTGAACACCTCCGCTTATTGCTCAAGTAGGTATTAGCTACTCTAGACGATTGTGACCCTGTAGTGGTCCCAGAGAAATTGTGTAAAATGGACAGATACTTAAAGGTTCCTGTTTACACTGATGTTTTTCCAGTCCCTAAGAGGATTGTGACTATTGTTACTATGGAGTGGGATAGACCAGGTATTCCGTTCGCTCCCCCTCCTGTTTTTAAGAAAATGTTTCTCATATCTGACACCATACAGGACTCGTGGCAGACTGTTCCTAAGGTGGAGGGAGCTATTTCTACTATTGCTAAGCGTACAACTATACCTATCAAAGACGGTTGTGCTTTCAAAGATCCTATGGATAAAAAATTAGAGGGTCTCCTAAAGAAAATTTGTTCAGCAAGGTTTTCTTCTCCAACCTATTGCATGCATTGTTCCTGTAGCTACTGCAGCTGCTTTCTGGTTTGAGGCTCTAGAAGAGGCTCTCCAGGTGGAGACTCCATTAGAGGATATTATGGATAGAATTAAAGTGATGGTAAACTTCTCTGTTGGTACACAACAGATTCGGATTCTGTAATAGCATATTTATTAAACCGCCTTAATTTTTTTAACTTTTTATATGCAATTTTATTATATTTTCAACTTATTTACAAACCGTTATAACGCTGCATCGCTCCGCCCCTTATATTTTCTTCACTGAAGACACTAGATGCGTACCTTGTTTCCCCCCTCTCTGCATGTCAGAGAATTTGCGCGCTCCCGACCCTGCTATTTTCCACGCATGCGCATTGGGTTTGTAATATTGAAAATATCAGTAAGTCTTAAAATATTTTATTTTTATACAATTTTCATATTTACCAGAACCGAAAATTGATAGTGATGGGGTGTTATTTTTTAATCTCAAATCGTGTGGAAGCGCATGCGTACCCAAAACATGCACGTGCAAATTCGTCAGAGAATTCTAAAGGCTCCTGATTGGATGCGCGTCTTGAAAGTAAAATGACATTGTGCAGGCGCATAGCCGGTAGCATAGAAGATAGCCTGTCTGGCGACAGGCTTGCTTATTGGTCCAACTTAATAAACATTGGTTATTACGTCACAGGGGGCTGGAGCTGTATCTCAGAAGATGAACGGATAAATACAAGTATTCAAAGCTTTTTTAATATATTGCATTAGATGTAATTTGGTGTGTGTCAGTAAGGTAATCTATTCTGTTAATTTATATTATCGCTACATATGGAGTTTACCATCACTTTAAGGCCCTTAAATTGGCTAATTCTTTCATTACAGATGCCGCTTTCCAAATGGCTAAATTAGCGGCAAAGAATTCAGGTTTTGCCATTTTAGCACGCAGGGCGTTATGGCTTAAGTCCTGGTCTGCTGATGTGTCATCAAAATCTAAATCGTTGAACATCCCTTTCAAAGGAAAGACCCTATTCAGGCCTGCACTGAAAGAAATTATTTCAGACATCACTGGAGGGAAAGGCCATGCCCTCCCTCAGGATAAAACAAATAAGATGAGGACCAAACAAAATAATTTTCGTTCCTTTCGGAACTTCAAGGGTGGTCCCGCTTCAGCTTCCCCTGCAGCACAAGAAGGGAATTCTGTCCAATCCAAGTCAGTCTGGAGACCTAACCAGGCTTGGAACAAAGGTAAACAGGCCAAGAAGCCTGCTGCTGCCTCTAAGACAGCATGAAGGAGTAGCCCCCGATCCGGGACCGGATCTAGTAGGGGGCAGACGCTCTCTCTTTGCTCAGGCTTGGGCAAGAGCTGTTCACGATTCCTGGACTTTAGAAATTGTGTCCCAATGATATCTTCTGGACTTCAAAGACTCCCCCCCAAGGGGGAGATTTCACATTTCTCAATTGTCTGCAAACCAGACAAAGAGAGAGGCGTTCTTACGCTGTGTAGAAGACCTACATACCATGGGAGTGATTCGCCCAGTTCCAAGAGCGGAACAAGGGCTAGGTTTTTACTCCAACCTGTTTGTGGTTCCCAAAAAAGAGGGAACTTTCAGACCTATCTTGGATCTCAAAATTCTAAACAAATTCCTCAGAGTACCATCTTTCAAGATGGAGACTATTCGGACTATTCTTCCTCTGATCCAGGAGGGTCAATATATGACTACCGTGCACTTAAAGGATGCGTATCTACACATCCCTATTCACAGAGATCGTCATCAATTCCTCAGATTCGCCTTTCTGGACAGTCATTACCAGTTTGTGGCCCTTCCCTTCGGGTTGGCCACGGCTCCCAGAATTTTCACAAAGGTGCTAGGGTCCCTTTTGGTGGTTCTAAGACCGCAGGGTATAGCAGTGGCGCCTTATCTAGACGACATCTTAATTCAGGCGTCGACTTTCCAGCTAGCCAAGTCTCACACGGACATCGTGTTGGCTTTTCTGAGATCTCACGGGTGGAAGGTGAACATAAAAAATAGTTCTCTCGTCCCTCTCACAAGAGTTTCCTTCCTAGGGACTCGGATAGACTCGGTAGAAATGAAAATATTTCTGACGGAGGTCAGAAAATCAAAACTTTTAATCACTTGCCGAGCTCTTCATTCCATTCCGCGGCCATCAGTGGCTCAGTGTATGGAGGTAATCTGACTTATGGTAGCGGCAGTGGACATAGTTCCTTATGCCCGCCTACACCTCAGACCACTGCAACTATGCATGCTCAAACAGTGGAATGGGGATTATGCAGATTTATCTCCTCAACTGCATCTGGACCAAGAGACCAGAGATTCTCTTCTCTGGTGGTTGTCTCAGGACCACCTGTCTCAGGGAATATGTTTCCGCAGGCCAGAGTGGCTCATAGTAACGACAGATGCCAGCCTGCTAGGCTGGGGTGCAGTCTGGAAGTCCCTGAAAGCACAGGGCTTATGGTCTCGGGAGGAATCTCTCCTCCCGATAAACATTCTAGTACTGAGAGCGATATTCAATGCGCTTCAGGCGTGGCCTCAGCTAGCTGCGACCAAATTCATCAGATTTCAGTCGGACAACATCACGACTGTAGCCTATATCAATCATCAAGGAGGAACACAGAGTTCTCTAGCAATGATGGAGGTAACCAAAATTATCCGATGGGCGGAGGATCACTCTTGCCATCTCTCAGGAATCCATATCCCAGGGGTAGAGAACTGGGAGGCGGATTTCCTAAGTCGTCAGACTTTTCATCCGGGGGAGTGGGAGCTCCATCCGGAGGTATTTGCCCAGCTGACTCAGCTATAGGGCACACCAGAATTGGATCTGATGGCGTCCCGACAGAACGCCAAACTTCCGCGTTACGGGTCCAGGTTCCGGGATCCCCTGGCGGTACTGATAGATGCTCTAGCAGTGCCCTGGTCCTTCAATCTGACTTATGTATTTCCACCGTTTCCTCTCCTCCCACGTCTGGTTTCCAGAATCGAGCAGGAGAGAGCTTCGGTGATTTTGATAGTGCCTGCGTGGCCACGCTGGACTTGGTATGCAGACCTGGTGGACATGTCATCTGTTCCACCGTGGACTCTGCCAATGAGGCAGGACCTTCTAATCCAAGTTCCGTTCAAGCATCCAAATCTAATTTCTCTGTGTCTGACTGCTTGGAGAATGAACGCCTGATTCTATCAAAGCGTGGTTTCTCTGAGTCGGTCATTGATACCCTGATTCAGGCTAGAAAGCCTGTCGCCAGGAAAATCTATCATAAGATTTGGCGCTAATATCTTTGTTGGTGTGAATCCAAGGGTTACTCATGGAGTAAGATTAGGATTCCTAGAATTTTGTCTTTTCTCCAAGAAGGACTGGAGAAGGGATTATCAGCTAGTTCCTTAAAGGGACAAATATCTGCTTTGTCTATTCTTTTACACAAACATCTGGCAGATGTCCCAGACGTTCAAGCGTTTAGTCAGGCTTTTGTCAGGGTCAAGCCTGTATTTAAACCTGTTGCTCCGCCATGGAGCCTAAACTTGGTTCTTAAAGTTCTTCAAGGGGTTCCGTTTGAACCTATGCATTCCATAGATATTAAGCTTCAATCTTGGAAAGTTTTGTTTTTAGTAGCTATCTCTTCGGCTCGAAGAGTTTCTGAGTTATCTGCTTTACAGTGTGACTCACCTTATCTTATTTTCCATGCAGATAAGGTGGTTTTAAAGTTAAAGTTCTACTTACAAGCAACCAAAGATTTCCGTCAAACATCTTCATTGTTTGTTGTTTTATTCTGGTAAGCACAGAAGTCAAAAGGCTACGGCTACCTCTCTTTCTTTTTGGCTGCAAAGCATCATCCGTATGGCTTATGAGACTGCTGGCCAGCAGCCTCCTGAAAGAATTACTGCTCATTCTACTAGAGCAGTGGCTTCCACATGGGCTTTTAAAAATGAGGCTTCTGTTGAACAGAATTGTAAGGCGGCGACTTGGTCTTCACTTCATACTTTTTCAAAATTTTACAAATTCGATTCTTTTGCTTCTTCGGAGGCTATTTTTGGAAGAAAGGTTCTACAAGCAGTGGTGCCTTCCGTTTAAGGAACCTGTCTTGTCCCTCCCTTCATCCGTGTTCTAAAGCTTTGGTATTGGTATCCCACAAGTATGGATGAATCCGTGGACTCAATACATCTTACAAGAGAAAACAGAATTTATGCTTACCTGATGATAAATTTCTTTCTCTTGTGATGTATCGAGTCCACGGCCCGCCCTGTCTATTTAAGACAGGTAGTATATTTTTATTTAAAAACTTCAGTCACCACTGCACCCTATGGTTTCTCCTTTTTCTTCCTAGCCTTCGGTCGAATGACCTGGGGGGTGGAGCTAAGGGAGGAGCTATATGGACAGCTCTGCTGTGGGTGCTCTCTCTGACACTTCCTGTAGGGAAGGAGAATATCCCACAAGTATGGATGAATCTGTGGACTCGATACATCACAAGAGAGAGAAATTTATCAGGTAAGCATAAATTCTGTTTTTTTTAGTAGAGCAAGAGAATACAGGTACACATTCCAAAATCCGGAAATCCAAAATCCAAACTTATTCTGAAATCCAAACTTTTTAAAAATAAAATAATCAACAATTACTGTTTTTCCTGCCTGTAAGTAACAATCTTCTATTCTTGGGCCTGATATTCTTCACTTCGCTGCTCAGGTGATTGATCTAAGTCTCGTCGGTACAGAGAGTCCCTTAAACATTTAGAAACACACATTTCTTTTTTATGACACGATGAGTCCACGGATCATCTTAATTATGTTATGTTGAGAAATGTTTGTTGCTATATAGTGCTCTTTATACTCATGTATTACAATACAAGGTCTAAAAAAAAAAAAATTCTAAAGATTTTGTGTGATTTCTCTCCATGCCAGTGAGGTTTTAAATATCAGCCCCCCCCCGCCCCATGTGTCTTTGGTTTTTGTGTCTAAAATGCAAATATCAGTCTATATTTATTTAAAACAACAAATATTACTTTTCTGATTACAGTACTGTACTATCTTTCTGAGGGTACTATGTATACGAAGTATTAAATAATATAAAACTACCTTTAGGTTGTATGTATAAGCTGTAAATGTTGCCTAAATGACACTTCCATACCCTCCTCAAACTGTCCAATTTTAAAGATGCAAATATTCCAAAATGCAAACTATTCTTAAATCCAAACCTTTTCTGGTCCCAAGCAGTTTGGATAAACAGTGTTCAACTGAAAACAAAATGCATATATGAGTGGAAGTGCCTTATTGCAGGGCTTGACAAAACAGAGTGCCAGAGTGCCATGGCTCCTAAAAATGGAGAGAACAAAGAAAAATTGCTGCTTTATCTGAATCATGACAGTTTAATTTTCACTAGACTATTCCTTTAAGCTTACATGCCATAGTATTTCATCTTGTATTCCAAAAAAATAGATAACAACAAAGACATAATAAAATCATAACCTAGCTTATACATTGAAGAATGCAAACCTGTGAAACCGTTACCAGCCCTTTTCATCTTCTGAGTACATTTAGGTTTTCTGTTAAAGTATATCGGAGATGACTTTTTCAACACTTGACCTCAAGAAAACTGTTTTAATTAAACATAACGTCAAGAAATAACAGAATAAAAGAAAAGAGAGAGTTGTTCTGCTGAATAAAGAAACAATATTTCACTGGGTCCTAATCTATCTTCCTACATCATATGGACGTGGTATATAATGGGAGAATATGTTCTTTAAAGGGGCATGATGATTGATTAAAAGGAAATGAGATCCATTTTTTTCTTTCATGATTCAGATAGAGCATGCATGTTTTAATTTGCTTTGTTTTTTAGGTATCCTTTGTTGAATAGTGTTCAGCTAGCTCACAGAAGTGCATTGCTGCTTCTTCAACAAAGGATACCAAGAAAATGAAGCAAATTTGATAATAGAAGTAAATTGGAACGTGTTTAAAGGGATACTGAACCCATTTTTTTCTCTCTTATGATTCAGATAGAGCAGGCAATTTTAAGCAGCTTTCTAATTTACTACTACTATCAATTTTTCTTCGTTCTCTTGGTATCTTTATTTGAAAAAAGCAGGAATGTAAAGCTTACGAGCCAGCCCATTTTTGGTTCAGCCCCCTGGATAGCGCTTGCTGATGATTGGTGGCTACATTTCCCTTCTGTGCTTCTTATTGTCGTGAATAAAGACTAAGGTGTATGCAAATCCTGTGCAGTACAGCTCCTCCCCCCAATGGGTTGAACTTCTGGCTATATCGCTCTCCCATTACAAAAAAACAAAAAACAAAGAAAACCTCGGGAGTAGGGACAGGCTTAGTGGCTGCAGAGAGAGCGATTTTAGGCTAAATATTTTTTAACCTAATACAGGTATACCTCACTTTACAGCGCTTCACATTACAGTGCTTCGCTAATACAGCGCTTTGTGGAGCTGAAGTTTAACCTCCAAGGATTTTGAAACAGTGCTGTAATCTTCGTGAAATTGCAAGGAAAGTGACTGGCATCATTTTGTTATGCACAGTTCACTCTGTTTACAGCATTACAGTGCAATCTGTATCTCAGTGTTATAGTCTGGCAAATTTTATTACAGTAATTGTCACTATTTTAAAGGTACAGTATTTATTGAATACTAATTGAATACTGTGCTGTGCTAGTGTTAAACTAAACTTAGCGCTATTGCACCCCTAATATATGCTAGTTCAAACCAGTTTTTAAGTTTTTAAACACACTGGCAAGTGAAAAGATAGCTAAAACCGCTTTTTCATTTCTTTTTAAGGTGGTTTTCACTTTACAGCGGGGCTCTGGTCCCTAACCCGCTGTATGAGCGGGGTATACCTGTACTGTTTGAATAATTTTTCAAACTATAGGCTGGACTGGGGGGGGGGGGGGTGCATCACTTTTATATTTATTTAATACTCAGTTACTCGTACTTAATGTGTGTCTTTAGTTGAAATAGTTTTTTTATTAACAACAATCCCCCACATGCAACAACAGCAAATCCTTATATGAGTTACATTGGAACTTTAACATAGGTCGAAATACGAAATCTTATTTGATAAAGTATACACCTAGTTGGATTGTTCCCCAGCCGGGGTAAGTCCTCTGATAATAAGTCTCTTTTGAGTCCCTGCAGATTTTTTCCTATATATATTTTCTTGTAGATTTCAAAGACATCACTCTACTGTATACTATCATGTGATGTTGTTCCCATTTGCATTGTAACATATGAAGAAGCGTCACAATTTTTTATTCTTTTTCCTACTGTTCCCCCTAAGTTCAACATAATGTCCAGCGCTATTCAGGGATGACGGTAATATGGGTGGTGATACATAAGTATAACTAAACACTTAAAACAACATAACAAGAAAAAACAATGAATCATTATTCCTCACTGTATTTTTTTTTTGCTTTAGCATCTAATAGTTACTTACTCATCCAACTTTTTTTTTTTTTCCTTTTGAGATTTGGTCAACCGGGCTAATCCCCACTGCTTGACATTTCTCTCCTCAATAAAGGGTGCTATCCTCAACCCAATCCCACTTATTATCATACCCTGTGCATTATTCTGCTCTCGTCTTTTACTATTTTTTAATATCCAGTAAAACCAGACTTTCTGAAATGTGTCCCCTGTATCTTGTATAAATGCTGCTGATTCATACATTGAATATACCAACTGAATTCTAGCTAGAACCTCTGCCCAGTTCAGTATTTCTGTCTTCCAATACTTAGCTATAGCTATTCTGGTAGTAGTACATAAGATTTTAATAAAAGTATTTATGTGTGAGTTAAAGCTGCAAATTCGCTCATGCAATAACGCTTGTATTGGACTGAGAGAAATCTGTTCATCCAATGTTCTACTCAACAGTGTTGAAAGATCTTGCCATATTTTTTTGACTTTAGGGCAATCCCACCACATGTGGATATAAGATCCTATTACCATGCAGCCTCTATAACAGTATCTGGAACTACCCTTCACCAAATGAGCTGTCTTTGCCGGTGTCAAGTACCATCTAAAAGATGTTTTTAATATGTTCTCCCTTAGATTTGCACTAATGAGGCCTTTGCTAGAATGATGAAGCATCTCATTCCAATCGTCGGTCTCAAACTCTGTCAGTATACGCTTCCCATTTTAGCATTAAGGGGGTTTTGGATTTTATTCTTGCTTCTTGAATGGAAATGTACATTCGTATAATTGCTTTCTTGGGTCTGGTGGGTGAAATGCATAAGTGTTCCAGAGTCGTCTGCTGGCCGTGTATGCTATTTGTTCCCAAATATTTACGTATGGCCGAAGTAGTTTGTAGGTACAGAAACCAGTGTGTTGGTATGGGATCTAGTTTTTGTTGGAGCTGTGTAAATGTCAGTATTTTACCATTGAGCAGCATATCTGCCACCCTGTATAGTCCCTTATTTTCCCATTTCTTTATGGGATATCTAAATTCTTCATTTACTATATATTTTAAGGGCATTGTCAGTGAGTTTTTAGGAAGGAGCTTTCCCATCTGCAGGGTTTTTGCCCACTGTTGTATGGTAAAATGTGTAATCTTATTCTGGTAAAGGGTATTGTTTTTGTATTCCTCTGTGTTCCAGATAATACCATCTGGCGTTTCATGCCCCCCCATTTCTGCTTCTAGGGCAGGCCAAAGTATATCACTCTGTTGCCTGCCAAGTATAGAGTTTTGAGCCTGTCTCGCCACTGTGTAGTAGTCATGCAGATTAGTGGCTCCCACCGCTCCTAGCTGTGTGTCTAGTTAAAATTTTGATGTGGGATCCTCGCATGTTTGTTATCTCTCAGAAACCTATGTATGTAGGTTATCCAAATCTAGAGCGTTGATTTTAATTGGGAGTACTCTAAACAACTATAACATCCTGGGTAGGACCATCATTTTTATAGAGGATAATCTCCCATACCAAGAGAACCCCAATTTCCTCCATTTCCCTAAATCTGATCTAATTGTCTTGAAAAGGGGAATATAATTTGATGCATATAATTTTGAGGAGTGAGTCGTTAGTTTTATCCCTAGATATTTTAATCATTTCCGACACCCATTGGAAGTCAAAATTTGCCTCAATTAATTTAATGGTGTGTCTGGATAATGGATATTGGGAGAGCTTCACATTTTCCAACATTTATTTTATAACCCGAGATCTCTGAGAATAATTGTAATGCTTGATATACATTAGGCAGTGACCGCAACAGCTTTGATGTAGTTAGCAGCACATCATCTGCAACCAAGGTGATTTTATGGTGTATTTTTCCTATCTCTAGTTCGAATATATCCGGTGAATTACGTATATATGCAGCTAGTGGCTCTATGCATAATTCAAAAATTAAGGGCGAAAGTGGGCAGCCCTGTCTTGTGCCATTGAGGATATGTATATTTTCCAATTTGGTGTCCTATGGCAGTGGGTGCAGAATATACATTTTTAATAGCCTCTAAAAATTGGCCTTCAAATCCCATCGCTGTCATTAGCGCCAGCATATACTTCCAATCAACCCTATCCAATGCCTTCTCCGCATCCAAAGATAGGATCAGAGAAGGCACTCTGCGATCAAGAAAGTCTATTACTGATACCATTCTGCAAATTTTATCAGGGGCTTCTCTCTCTCTAATAAACTCTACCTGATAAATCCCCTAACTTTAGTTGCGTTATGGAGTGATCCAACCACACACAGGGATAAATATCTATCAATTGTATAATCGGTTGGAGGATCTGGCTAGTGTAAATGTAGTCGATTTTCATGTAACTATTGTGTGCTGATGAATAAAAGGTGGTATCATTAGTTTTCCCATTTAATGCCTGCCACGTATCTTGCAAGGTGTGTTGACTAAGCAGTTCCAGGATGTTTCTGGCAACTACATACTGCCTTTGCTTTTTTTTTTTAGAGTATGTAGTAGAGTTCTGCTTTGTTAATGACTGGAGGTCAACATTAAAGTCTCCCGCCAAAATTATCCGCATCCTGGACCAGCTAGTCAATAAATTAGAGATAGCGTTGAAGAACCTGTCCTGCTGCTCATTTGGAGCGTATATGTTACTCAAGAGTACATCTACGTCCCTTATTCGTCCAAATACTAATATATATCTACCTTCTTTATCTGAGGTAGTGTCTTTGTGTATAAATGGTATAGAAGAGTGTATTAATATAGAGACTCCCCTCTTTTTGGAGTCCAGGGCTGAGTGATATTGCGTAGGGTATTCTTTCGCCCAGTACTTGGGGATAGTGGATTTAAGAAAGTGAGTTTCCTGAAGGAAAATAATAGTAGCCCTCAACCTTCTATAATTAGTCTTGGCCGTCCGTCTTTTTATGTCGGTATCTTAGGTAATGTCATTATCATTGGTGTGTCTATGATTCATCGTCTTCCTGCAATTCGGCTTCTGGCTCTGGGTCTATGGGGAAATTGTGCGGCAATAAAGTGGCTCCCCATCTTATTTTTTGGGGTATCTGTGGGATTCTTACCATTCTGCCTCTGGTCCCTTTGATTTACTAGGAGTGTGGTGTGCCCCTGGTTGATCAATAGGTCGGGTTTTGTTGGTGAGTGTGTGGTCCATGTACAGTACCTTATACATGTGCAAGTTAAAATGGTAAACAATAAAATAAACAACGACTTATTGTAACAAAGTAACCTTCCAATAAACATGGATCAGAACAAATACAGTATATCCTATAACTGCAGTCATGGCCGACCTTAAATAGTCCCATAAAGCTAGTACCTAAATAACACCCCTTCCGTCCTGGGGGTTATTGGATTCAGGCAAATCTCATGTTCCTCATTTGAGAGTGAGAGTACTCTTAAGAATTGCTTGTCCCCTCTCTGGTTACCTCAAGTTTTATTTTTCTTCTTAGTGATTTTTGTTCCCTTAGGTCTTTGAGGTCTTGCACAAGGCTGAGATGGGTCTAGCGGGGTTGCTGATACATCTGCTGTCGAGATATCAGGTGGTTCCAGATCAAGAAATTTACAGATGTCAGGGATCTCCTCTCTTGCCATGATAGTAGCTGTTCTTCCATTTTTCACAACATTCAGCGCAAAAGGAAAACCCCATCTGTATGGGATATGATGCTTTCTTAAAAGGAGAGTGAGTGGCCGTAGTGCATTTCGTCTTTGCAGGGTTTTAATACAGAGGTCCTGGAAAAACTGGATGACGTTCCCTTGGAACTTAAATGTGGGATTTTGCCTGGCTGCTAGCAGGATCTTTTCCCTGTCAGGAAACCGTAACATTTTGAGGATTACATCTCTTGGCGGTTGATCTGGTTTAAGCTTGGCTCTAAGAGCTCTGTGAGCTCTCTCTATATGGTACTCTAACTAATTTGACTCTCCTAAGATAGCATGGAACAGTTGTTGGAGATAGTTGGGGAGATCTTCGTTGGATATCGTCTCAGGGACTCCTTTGAGTCTGATATTAGATGATCTACTCCTATTTTCCATGTCCTACAATTTATACTTCAACTCTAGTATTGTTTGCTGTTGAGTTGTTAGGGATTGTGATATCAGAGTAACCTCTTCGCCCATTTCATCTGTAGCAGTTTCTAAAGAATCAACACGGTTTCCCAATTCTGAGATCTCATTCTTAATGTCGGTTAGACTGCTAGTGACCGTTGACTGAAAACTGTCCATTTTCCCCCACAGTTTTTCGAAATTAGATGTTATATCCTACTTAGAGACCAAGGCTTGGAGGTCAGCCTTAGTCACAGGAATTAGATCTTCTAAGCCTGCCTCATTTTCAGAGTAGTTTTCCTCCTCCATCTTAGTGGTGGAGGGACCTTTAAATTTGTTCCGTTTAGGCGCTTTGAAGAATGTGTCCATGGATATGGGCCTCGCTCCTCTGTCAGTCTTAGCATTTTTTCTAGTGGACATGATGAATGTCAAGGTTGATGAACAGTGTTTTTAGTGTAGTCGGTATAGTTTACCCCCTGTGAGTAGATATGGGGTTAGTCGCCACTGTCTAAAGCCTATATAAGAAAGAAAGGCAATCTATTCCCCTGAGTTCTGTTTGTTGCTTAGATTTGCTCATCCTTGCACCTCCTATTCTCGATCTGCTCAGCTCTCTCACTCTATTCAGTTAAGGTTGCCACCCATTTTATTTATGATGCCTCCTGTCAGTTGTTGGTATCTTTTGTATCATCATAATTAGACAGCTTCCTTAAAATGGTGGCTATTTTTTGGATCTTTAACTACTATGTCATTGCTCAGATATACAGCTTTAGATAATCATTTTAAATCCCACCTTAAGACCTCCACGTGGGAGGTTGCGCCTGCAATGTTTATCGGCGTCTTGGGCAGTGTCTGTGTGGATGTGTTGGCTTACTGCCTTACTTCTCTTCCTCCACTGCCCAACAGGTTCCCATTGTCAATGGTGTTACCGTTTCTGAAATGCGGGTCAATATCCAGCCGCGCTTGCTCTGCACCCTGTCGCTTTGTCTTTCTATGATTCAGATAGAGCATGTAAGTTTCAATAAATATCTAATTTATTCCTATAATTTTTGTTGTTGTTTTCCTTTGTTTTCCTTTGTTGAAAAGCAGGGATGAAAGCTCAGGAGCGTGCACGTGTCTGGAGCATTATATGGCAGCAGTTTCGCAAGAATGTTATACATTTTACAAGAGCACTAGATGGCAGCAGATTTACAAGAATGTTATACCTTTACAAGAACGCTAGATGGCAGAACCATTTCCTGCCATGTGCTACAGAATTGTGCACGCTACCTATCTAGGTATATCTTCAACACAGAATGCTACGAGAACAAAGTAAACTTGATTATAGAAGTAAATTGGAAACTTTTTAAAAACTGCATGTTTTGTCTGAATCAAAAAAGAAAAATGTGGGGTTTATGTCCCTTTTAAACACTTTTCCTGTTTATTGTGTAGTTAAAATGCAGACAATTTTTACAATAATGGAAACACAGATTTTAAATGAACAAATAAATACAATAATAAGTGCTCTATACATAAAATGTTCTTTTTTTTTTAGACTAAGTGGAATTTCGAGAATCAAAAATTTTAAGTTAAATTATAAGTAAAAAAAACCAATGCAATATACTTTCCTTTAACTACTTATAATTAATCATTTTATATTAAAATCTCATGCTGTTTAATATCCTTTTACCTGTGTGTTTAACCCCTCTGCAGGCTACAAGCAATGGTGTAGTACATTATAGGTAGCCGTACACAGTAACAAACAGGTTTAATTAGTGTTGTTTCCCTTGTCCCTCAGGTATGTGCATACTCTGCTGAAGTTGATTCCTCAGGCTCTTAGCCTACAAGATCAGCTGCGTCAAGCTGTACAGAATGGAGACATTGAAACGTCGCATGGGATCTGCAGGATTATTATAGCGCTGGGAGAGAATCATTCTCGGTATGTTTATTTATAACCTTTTATTTTGTACCTCTGTTATATCATTAAAACTATAGATTATAATGAAAGCCCTGGTTCTCTGGAGATTTTATATCAGTAATCTGATTTTCAAAATGCATCTACTATAGCACAGTTTTTTTTTTTTCTCCAAATAAACATTGTAATACCCAAATTCATACCTTGTCCTGAATAACATTGTGCTCACTCCCGTGAAGTTACTTATGAGAGGGCACTGATTGGCTAAAATGCCATTTTGTACATAGCACTGAGATAAGGGGTCAGTCTGCAGAGGCTTGGATACAAGGTAATCACAGAGGTAAAAATATATTAATATAACAGTGCTGGTTATGGAAAACTGGGAAATGGGTAATAAATACACGTATAATAAATAGACTGTCCCTTGAAGACTAAGCAATCAAAGACAAAGTTTAGCAAAAAAAAAATAATGTAATATTAGTGGCCTGAGAAATAAATCTATTTAAATATTTGTTTACCTCCTCTGTTAACTTACAGGGCGCTTTTAGATCAAGTAGATCACTGGCAGAGTTTCCTTGCCCTGGTTAACATGATCATGTTTTGTACGGGAATCCCAGGTCACTACCCAGTCAATGAAACTACAAGTTCCCTTACACTGACCTTCTGGTACACCCTGCAGGTGAGTGATTTGATGTGACACAAACATATCAGATGATCATATGATACAAACACGTCAGAACATACGTTGCTGTATGTTAAGAGTAATGCTGAGTTAATACTATTGGCACATATGTGTAGTGTTTTTATTTGGTGGTTGATTCTCTCTTTTTAGGATGAAATTCTCTCTTTTGAGGCAGAAAAGAAAGAAGTGTATCTTCAAGTGTATCGTCCAGTCTACTTCCAGTTGGTCGATGTACTTCTCCAGAAGGCTCAGTTTCCAGCTGACGATGAATATGCAACATGGTCATCTGATGAGAAGGAGCAATTTCGCATCTACAGGTACAACCCAGGTTGCTATGAGCTTAAAGGGACACTGAACCCAATTTTTTTCTTTTGTTATTCAGGTAGAGCATGACATTTTAAGTAACTAATTTACTCCAATTATCAAATTTTCTTTATTCTATTGGTATCTTTATTTGAAATGCAAGAATGTAAGTTTAGATGCCGGCCCATTTTTGGTGAACAACCTGGGTTGTCCTTGCTGATTGGTGGATAAATTCATCCACCGATAAAAAAGTGCTGTCCAGAGTCTGAACCAAGAAAAAAAGCTTAGATGCCTTCTTTTTCAAATAAAGATAGCAAGAGAACAAAGAAAAATTGATAATAGGAGTAAATTAGAAAGTTGCTTAAAATTGCATGCTCTATCTGAATCACGAAAGAAAAAATTTGGGTTCAGTGTCCGTTTAAAGGAGCAGTAAATACAGTAGATTTGCATAATCAACAAATACGTGATAAAAAGACAATGCGATAGCTCTTAGTCTGAACTTCAAATTAGTTGTAAAAAAAATTTCTGACAAATTTTAAAGTTATGTCTGTTTCCTCTCCCCCTGTATCATGTGACAGCCATCAGCCAATCATAAATGCATATACATTTTTCTCTTGTTAAGTGTATCCAGTCCACGGATCATCCATTACTTGTGGGATATTCTCATTCCCAACAGGAAGTTGCAAGAGGAGACCAACAGCAGAGCTGTAATATAGCTCCTCCCCTAACTGTCATACCCAGTCATTCTCTTGCAACTCTCTCAACAAGCTAGGATGTTGTAGGAGAGAGTGGTTAAATATAGTTAGTTTATTTTCTTCAATCAAAAGTTTGTTATTTTTAAATAGTACCGGAGTTGTGCTATTTTATCTCAGGCAGTAAATAGAAGAAGAATCTGCCTGAGGTTTCTATGATCTTAGCAGGTTGTAACTAAGATCCATTGCTATTCTCACATATGTCTGAGGGGATTACACAGATGAGGTAACTTCAGCGAGAGAATGGCGTGCAGTTTATTCTGCTATCAGGTATGTGCAGTTATAATTTTTTCTAGAGATGGAAAACACTAGAAAATGCTGCTGATACCGGATTAATGTAAGTTAAGCCTGAATACAGTGATTTAATAACGACTGGTATCATGCTTACTCCCAGGGGTAATACCCTTATGATATTGCAATATAAACGTTTGCTGGCATGTTTAATCGTTTTTATATATGCATTGGTGATAAAACTTTATTGGGGCCTAGTTTTTTCCACATGGCTGGCTTAAATTTTGACTAGAAACAGTTTTACTGAGGCTTTCCACTGTTATAGTATAAAACTTACAGTTGGTGCAGTTAAAATTACAAACTGTGACATCCAGCTTCCCTCAGGAGTCCCCTGTATGCTATAGGACATCTCTAAAGGGCTTAAAGGCTTTCCAAAGTCGTTTATAGTTTCTTAAAGGGACAGATTTTTGCTCTGTCTATTCTTTTGCACTAGCGTCTGGCAGATGTTCCAGACGTTCAGGCATTTTGTCAGGCTTTAGTTTGAATCAAGCCTGTGTTTAAACCTGTTGCTCCACCATGGAGCTTAAACTTGGTTCTTAAGGTTCTTCAAGGAGTTCCGTTTGAACCTCTTCATTCCATAGATAAACTTTTATCTTGGAAAGTTCTTTTTTTTTTGGTAGCTATTTCCTCGGCTCCTAGAATCTCTGAGCTATCTGCCTTACAATGTGATTCTCCTTATCTGATTTTTCATACGGAAAAGGTAGTCCTGCGTACCAAACCTGGGTTCTTACCTAAGGTGGTATCTAACAAGAATATCAATCAAGAGATTGTGGTTCCATCCTTGTGTTACACAATCTGGACGTGGTCTGTGCTTTAAAGTTTTACTTACAAGCTACTAAAGATTTTCGTCAAACATCTGCTTTGTTTGTTGTCTACTCTGGACAGAGGAGAGGTCAAAAAGCTTTGGCAACCTCTTTTTCTTTTTGGCTAAGAAGCTTAATCCTCTTAGCCTATGAGACTGCTGGACAGCAGCCTCCTGAAAGGATTACAGCTCATTCCACTAGAGCTGTGGCTTCCACTTGGGCCTTTAAAAATGAGGCTTCTGTTGAACAGATTTGCAAGGCGGCGACTTGGTCTTCGCTTCATACTTTTTAAAAATTTTACAAATTTGATACTTTTGCTTCTTCGGAGGCTATATTTGGGAGAAAGGTTTTACAGGCAATGGTTCCTTCCATTTAAGTTCCTGCCTTGTCCCTCCCTTCATCCGTGTACTTTAGCTTTGGTATTGGTATCCCACAAGTAATGTATGATTCGTGGACTGGATACACTTAACAAGAGAAAACATAATTTATGCTTACCTGATAAATTTATTTCTCTTGTAGTGTATCCAGTCCACGGCCCGCCCTGTCATTTTAAGGCAGGTAATTTTTAAATTTAAACTACAGTAACCACTACACCCTATGGTTCCTCCTTTCTCGGCTTGTTTTCGGTCGAATGACTGGCTATGACAGTTAGGGGAGGAGCTATATTACAGCTCTGCTGTGGGTGTCCTCTTGCAACTTCCTGTTGAGAATGAGAATATCCCACAAGTAATGGATGATCCGTGGACTGGATACACTACAAGAGAAATAAATATATCAGGTAAGCATAAATTATGTTTTTGTGACTTCTTGCACAGTAGGAGCTGGTGACTCAAAAAGTGTAAATATAAAAAGACTGTGCTGATGGCTGTCACATGATGCATTAGGAAGGAAATGTAACTAACTGACATTTGTTTGAAAAAAATCTTCTACTCAATTGAAATTCAAACTAAGTGATTTTGCATTGTCTCTTTATTCTGCATTTATCGACTATGTAATTCTGTTGTGTTTAGTGGTCCTTTAAATGTAAGGGGAAAGCACATCTCTTCTTTGTGTGTTTCTCAGAATGAACTTGGAATCCTTTCCTGCGCAGTTTCACTGTTTATGTGATGAACCAAGCAAATCATTTTACCCAAAAAATAAATACAAAAGGCCACACTGTGTATGTAAATTGCAGTGAAGAAACAATGCTTTGTTACACTCTGTCCTTACTATTAAAGGATCACTAAACTCAGTAGAATAGCATAAACTATACATGCATAATAAAAAGACAATGCAAAAACACAGTTTGAAATTCAACAAATGTTAGTTACATTTTCCTTCCTAATGCATCACGTGACAGCCATTAGCCAATCACAAAATGCATATTCGTATATTCTGTGAGTCTTGCACATGCTCAGTAGGAGCTGGTACCTCAGAAAGTGTGTGTTTAAAAATATTGTCCACATTTAGACAATAGAAGAAAATTGTAAAGTTGTTTAAAATGGTGTGCTCTATCTGGATCATGAAAGTTTAATTTTGACTTGACTGTCCCTTTAATTCTTTTAAATCCTTTGGGTAACAAACATCTAAGCTTCCCTCCGTTTGACTAACAAAGGCACATAGTTGCTATGGCTTCCTAGATGGCTGCAGGATGACTGCACTCCTGGGAATTCTAAGGGAAGGGTTTGCTGAACACCTGTATGGAGTTTCTCATGCTAAGGTAAACAGGATGTTTAATGTCAGCCATAGCAAATTAATTTGCTAGATTTCTAGGGATGGCTGATTTCCACCGTCCTCCGGATCATATGAATTAATAATATACATTAGTGGAATTTTACTTAGAATGAATCGTATTCAACACTTAAGGTCTGGGTGCAAAAAGAAAACCACGTTCTGATAATGAACAAAAGCTGGAATGAAGTTCAGTGCTGCTCGCAGTCTCTTGTACTTTTCTATGTTTTGTACAGAGGCCGATATCTGTAGTATATAAGCCTGATCTTGGTCTAATAGACAGTCCAGCCCTGAAATACAAAATTCCCCCTGAGCAAGCAAAAACATCAGATTTCCCAAATGTACGATTTGACCTCTCTGGACTTGACCAGTGACTTGTGCTTCTGCACCAGACATAATATTTTGTACACAGAAATAAATAAGTGATGTGTTCATTTTCTCGATTTCAGAGTTGACATATCGGACACCCTGATGTACGTATATGAAATGTTGGGTGCAGAACTTCTCAGCAACTTGTATGATAAACTTGGACGTCTTCTCACCACGTCTGAGCACCCAACATCATGGCAGGTACGTCTCAAGCCTTTAGTTAAACCCTTTGGTTGATGAGAGGATACAGTGCGAGATGGGCAGATTTACATAGGATTGCAGAATATGTGAAATGATTATTTATTTGTATAGCACTTCCAACTTCTGTAGCGCTGCTGCCGGCTTCCAGTACTTGTAATGTACAGTAGGTAATAATTGTGCAGATTGCAATTTATTAATGTAATTAACTTCTAGGGGGGTGAGGGGGTGACTAGCCATTGTAATTTTTACAACAGTGCACAAAATGTGACTGTAGTGGTAATGCCTCCAAAAAGTAAAGGGATAGTGTACTGTAAAAAAAATATAATCTCTTTTTAACCCTTTCACTACCTGGACTTCCAGACAAAAACTTGCCCAAAATACCAGAGCATTTTTAGCATTTTTGCTATCACTCTATTTAAACAGAAATAGAGCCTTGTTTTTTTTATTTTGTTTATTTACCTATCAAATCTATATATATTTATTACGTAGACAACCCAAGGTATTGATCTAGGCCCATTTTGGTATATTTCCTGCCACCATTTCACTGCCAAATGCCATCAAATTAAGAAAATTGGTACTTTTTTCACAAACTTTTGGTTTCTCATATAAATTTACATACTGCTTGTGCAATCATGGCACAAATGTTTGTAAAAGTTTCTCTGGGATCCCCTTTGTTCAGAAATAGCAGACATATGGCTTTGCTATTGTATTTTGGTAATTAGAAGGCCGCTAATTGCAGCTGCGCACCACACTTGTATTTTTCCCAGCAGTAAATGGGTTAATTTGGTAAATTAAAAGGTTAATGTTAGCTTTAGTGTAGAGATTAGCCTCCTACCTGACACTCCCCACCCCCTGATCCCTCCCAAACAGCTCTCTGACTTATACTAGCTGCAGAGTATAAAAATGTATGGTAATTTGTCCTTTTGGCTAATTTTGTATATGAAATAGATGTTTTGCTCATCTAATACACAGCCCATCCAAATAGACTGAGCCTGCAGGGAGAAAAGACCTCCCTATCTTATCACTCAGTATACACAAAAAAACTCTCTCCAACCTGTCACTGAGAGGTTGATTTATTCTGCTGTCTCTTGTGTGTATATATATTTCTTTCCTATGGCATGGAGAGTCCACAACTTCATTCCAATTACTAGTGGGATATTTAACTCCTGGCCAGCAGGAGGAGTCATAGGTTAGTCACTCTTCTCTTTCTTTTTCTTTAGGTCCCTGATAGAGAGTGGAGTATCTATCACACCTAAGAAGCTGTTCCTGCCCTGCAGCTGGATCCACATGTAAGTGCATTTGCCTTTTATGTATTGAAGGACAGCACTTGGGAGGTTAATTCCTCTAGTGGATCATTTCATGGAACAAGACCTTACAGTTAGGTTTTCAGTTGGGCAGTTTGGCAGGCACTGGCATATGTGATATTTTATGGAAATGTTAAGGGGTTAATAATGCTTACTCTTAGAGGCCCATTTATCAAGCTCTGGATGGAGCTTGACGGCCCGTCTTTCCTACCTCAGTACAAGAAGAACAGACCTAAGAGGGTCGCCAGAATTCTAATTTTCACTCCTTTCGTAACTTTAAAGGACAGAATTCTTCTTCCTCTTCTTCCAAACCAGTGCAATTCAAGACCTCATGGAGGTTCAGTCAGCCATGGAATAAGGGGGAGCAAAATAAGAAGCTTTCCACTGATTCTAAATCAGCATGAAGGGTCTGCCCCCAATCCAATTTTGGATCGAGTTGTGGGCAGGCTTTCTCTCTTTCAGCAAGCTTGGATACGCAATGTCACAGATCCGTGTGCTGTGGACATAGTATACGAGGGTTACAGAATAGGATTCAAGTCTTGCCCTCCAAGGGGCAGATTTCTCCTGTCAAGACTATCCAGAAACCAGGTAAAGAGGGAGGCCTTCTTAAACTGCGTTGAAGACCTATCCTCCCTGGGCGTAATTGTTCCTTTTCCTGTAGTGGAACAGGGTTGAGGATTCTATTCAAATCTATTTGTGGTTCCCAAAAAGGAGGGAACTTTCCCTCCCTTCCTAGACCTAAAGTGCCTCAACAAATTCCTAAGGGTTCAGTCCTTCAAGATGGAAACTATTCGTTCCATTCTTCCATTGGTTCAGTAAGGTCAGTTCATGACGACCATAGACCTGAAGGATGCGTATCTTCATGTTCCCATTCACAGGGATCATCACCAGTTTCTGAGATTTGTCTTTTTGGATAAGCATTTTAAGTTTGTTGCTCTTCCGTTTGGTCTTGTCACGGCTCCCAGAATATTCACAAAGGTTCTGGGGGCCATTTTGGCGGTGGTCAGATCTCAGGGAATTGCGGTGGTGCCTTACCTAGACTACATCTTGGTTCAGGTGCCATCTTTTCAACTAGCAAAATCTCATACAGAGATGTTGTTGTCTTTTCTACGTTCCCATGGATCAAAAGTGAAGCTGGAAGAGTTCCTTTGTTCCAGCTACAAGGGTGTGTTTCTTAGGGACAATCATAGATTCCTTGTCCATGAAGATTTTCCTGTCGGATGTCAGAAAATCCAAACTTCTTGCTTCTTGCCTTTCTCTCCAGTCTGCTATTCATTCATCAGTGGCTCAATGCATGGAGGTGATTGGTCTGATGGTTGCTTCCATGGACATCATTCCTTTTGCTTGGATCCATCTGAGACCACTGCAACTATGCATGCTCAGTCAATGGAATGGAGACCATTCCGATTCATCACAGAGGATAGATCTGGATCCCCTAACAAGAGACTCTCTCTCGTGGTGGATTTCACAGGAGCATCTGCTTCCTGAAACCTTCCTGGGTGATTGTGATCATGGACGCCAGCCTGTTGGGGGAGCAGTTTGGGGCTCTCTAAAAGCTCAGGGCCTGTGGACTCGAGAGGAGTCTTCTATTCCCATAAACATCTTGGAATTGAGAGCAATCTTCAATGCCTTGACAGCTTGGCCTCAATTATCTTTAGTACGGTTTATCAGATTCCAGTCGGAAAACATCACCTCAGTGGCTAACATCAACCACCAGGGAGGAACTCTGAGTTCTTTGGCAATGAAGGAGGTGACTCGCATTCTCTGCAGTGGGCGTAATCTCACAATTGTCTCCTATCTGCCATCTACTTTCCTGGAGTGGACAACTGGGAGGCAGATTTTCTGAGCAGGCAGACTTTTCATCCCGGGGAGTGGGCTTTCCATCCGGATGTGTTCTCAAGGATAACACTCAGGTGGGGGATTCCGGAGTTGGATCTGATGGCGTATCGTCAAAATGCCAAGCTTCCAAAGTATGGTTCAAGGTCAAGAGATCCTCAGGCCGCTTATGGACACTCTAGCGGTTCCTTGGATCTTTTCTCTGGCATACCTGTTTCCTCCGTTTGCTCTTCTTTCACGAGTCATTGTTCGTATCAAACAAGCTCTGACATGGCCTCGCAAGATCTGGTTCGCAGATCTGGTGAGGATGCCATCTTTTCCACCTTGGAAGTTACCTCTGAGGAAAGACCTTCTAATTCAAGGTCCATTCCTCCAGCTTAACCTGGATTCTCTGAAGCTGACTGCTTGGAGATTGAACGCCTAGTTTTTGTCTAGATGGGGGTTTTGGTGAGGCGGACATTGATACCATGCTTCAGGCTTGTAAATCTGTTACTCGCAGGATTTACCATAAGGTATGGCATAAATACCTTTTATTGGAGCGAATCTAAGGATTTCTCCTGGAGCCAGGTGTGGATTCCCCGTATTTTATCTTTTCTTCAGGATGGTCTGGAGAAAGGGTTGTCAGTCAGTACTCTGAAGGGTCAGCTATCTGCACTGTCTATTCTTTTGCACAAATCCCTGGCTGATTTGCCAGATGTTCAAGCTTTTGTTCAGGGCCTGGTCAGAATCAGGCCTGTGTTAAAACCTGTTGCTCCTTCTTGGAGTCTTAACCTTGTTCTTAAAGTTTTGCAGCAGGCTCCGTTTGAGCCGATGCATTCTGTTTGTACTAAATTGTTATCTTGGAAGGTTTTGTTTCTTCTGGCTATTTCTTCTGCTCGCAGAGTATCTGAGCTTTCGGCTCTGCAGTGGGATTCCCTGTACCTTATCTTTCATGCAGATAATGCGGTCCTTCGTACTAAGTTGGGTTTTCTCCCTAAGGTTGTGTCGGTTCGAAATATTAATCAGGAAATCGTCGTTCCTTATTTTTGTCCTAATCCTTCTCGGAAAGAATGTTTGCTGCGTAACCTGGATGTTATGCGTGCTCTAAAAATTTTACCTCCAAGCAACTAAAGATTTTCGGCAATGTTCTGCCCTCTTTGTGGTTTTCTCTGGCAAGCGTAAAGGTCAAAAGGCCACTTCTACTACCCTTTCCCTCTGGTTAAGAAGTAGTATTCATTTACCTTATGAGACAGCTGGACAGCAGCCTCCTGAGAGAATAACGGCTAATTCCGCTAGGGCTGTCTCCTCATCCTAGGCTTTCAAAAATTAAGCTTCTGTGGAACAGATTTGCAAGGCAAACTTTTTCCAAATTCTACAAATTTGATACTTTTGTCTTGGCTGAGGCCTCTTTTGGGAGAAAGGTTCTTCAAGCGGTGGTGCCTTCTGTTTTGGTCCTCCTGCCTTGTTCTCCCTCCCTTTTCATTCCGTGTCCTCTAGCTTGGGTATTGGTTCCCATTAGTAATTGGAATGAAGTCGTGGACTCCTCATGCCATAGGAAAGACAACACAATTTATGCTTTCCGGGCATGGAGAGTCCACAACCCGCCCTCTTTTTAATATAATTCGGCATTTTTTTGAGTAAACCTCAGGCACCTCTATTCCCTTGTGTTTTCTTCTTTTTCCATTTTCCTTCGGCTGAATGACTGGGATTATGGATCAGGGAAGTTACACTTAACAGCTTTGCTTGGGGTCAGGGAAGTTACACTTAACAGCTTTGCTTGGGGTGCTCTTTGCCTCCTCCTGCTGGCCAGGAGATGACTATCCCACTAGTAATTGGAATGAAGTCGTGGACTCTCCATGCCCAGAAAGAAAGAAATTTATCAGGTAAGCATACATTTTTGTTTTTCTGTAGGAATTATTGCATTATTTAATTATTTTCAGAACAGTGGTGGTTTCAAAAGGCAAAAATAGCTATTCCTAAGGACAAAATAAAATTAGTTACCTGTAAACTTTATACTCTTCAGCAGGTAAAATGGATAGTTGAAAACACATTAAATGGGCATTAAACCCAATTTTTTTCTTTCATGATTCAGATAGAGAATACAATTTAAAACAACATTTTAATATCTATTTTTTTATTCTTTAGATATCCTTTGTTGAAGATTTAGCAATGCACATGGGTGAGCCAATCACACGTGGCATCTGTGTGCAGCCACCAATCACCAGCTACTGAGCCTATCTAAATATGCTTTTCAGCAAAGGATATCAAGAGAATGAAGCAAATTAGATAATAGAAGTAAATTAGAAAGTTGATGAAAATTGAATGTTATTTCTGAATCGTGAAAGAAAAAATGTGGGTTTCATGTCCCTTTAAAGAGAGCATTTTACAGTAGGAGAAATCAATTAAGTAAAAGTATAACAAGCTCTCACATTTGTTAACATTTGCAGAAGTTTAGGAGTCTATTCACACACCCTTTGAAAAGTCTCTTGAGTATGTTTCCCCTTTGCTGCTGTTAGGGAGTTATAAATGTGAATGAACTCCTGCACTGGTCAAGCAATCACTGTGTATAATGTTGCAGTGTTAGCGTTCAGAATATTGCAGTAGCCACTTCACTCTATCTGAACCAGCAGATACATTGCAGTACACTGGAATAGTGTTTTACTTGTATTAAACATTGTATTACTTGTATGGCTATTTTTAGAAATAAAATCAGGACAAGGAGCACAACCTTTATGTTTAATGCATTGTACTGTGGCACCTATATGGTTTGTTCCACATAGTCAGTGCTGCGTGTGATCTGTTTCATCAGTACTGTGCGTCTGTCACTAAAAGGGACATGAAGATACAAAATGAAAATTCCCTAATTCGCTAGGACATTGTATTACTGAACTGTTGTTTGCTAATAACTGTTTTTTACCCCTTCATAGGATTAAACAAATAGTCAGCAATGCACTACTGGAAACTAGCTAAACGCATCTGGCGAGCAAATGACAAGAGGCATATGTGTGTAGTTACCAACCACCAGCTAGCTCCCAGTAGTACACTGCTGCTCCTGAGTAGACCGACCTGATTTTCAACAAAGGATACCAAGGGAACAAAGTGCATTTGCTAACAATGTAACGTTACTTTCATGAGAGAGGTTTGGAAAGCATGCTTAAAGGAATGGTCTACTTGAAACTTTTTATTGTTTAAAAAGATAGATAATCCCTTTATTACCCATCCCCCAGTTGTGCATAACCAGCACAGTTATATTAATATACTTTATACCGCTGTGATAAACTGGTGATTAAGCATCTGCAGACTGCCTCCCTATTTCAGTGCTATTTACATACATACATTTAACCAATCAGTGCTGATTCATAAATAACTCCACGTTAGTGAGCACAATGTTATCTATATGGCACACATGAACTAGCACCGTCTAACTGGGAAAAACTGTTAAAATGCACTGAGAAAACAGGTGGCCTTCAACGGCTCTTAAATCAGTTTGAGCCTACCTAGGCTTAGCTTTCTACATAGAATACCAAGAGAACAAAACAAATTTGATAAAAGTAAATTGGAACGTTGTTTAAAATTGCATTCTGAATCGTAAAAGTTTAATTTTGACTTCACTGTCCCTTTAAGCAATGTAGACAACACCATCAACTGATTTCTCTCTCTGGTGACCGAGTAATGTAATACAGCGGACTTGGATGCTTCTTCTCTTATCTCTCCTTGTTCAGATCAAGTGTACATTATATGGTCACTGCATACATTATATATAGATTGTGGTCACTGCATACATTTATATATAGATTGTGGTCACTCCATACATTATATATACATTGTGGTCACTCCATCATTATATATACTTTGTGGTCACTGCATACATTATATATAGATTGTGGTCACTGCATACATTATATATACATTGTGGTCACTGCATACATTATATATAGATTGTGGTCACTGCATACATTATATATACATTGTGGTCACTGCATACATTATATATACATTGTGGTCACTGCATACATTATCTCTCCTTGTTCAGAACAAGAGTACATTATATATACTTTGTGGTCACTGCACACATTATATATAGATTGTGGTCACTGCATACATTATATATAGATTGTGGTCACTGCATACATTATCTTTATCACACTGCTTTTTCTCTGCAGCACACAGAAGCTTTGCTGTATGGTTTCCAGTCCATTGCAGAGACCATTGATGTTAATTATTCCGATGTTGTCCCTGGACTTATTGGTCTCATCCCTCGAATCAGCATCAACAACGTGCAGCTTGCAGATACTGTCATGTTTACTATTGGTAAGGCAGAGGTCATAGGATTTGCCAGCAATGTAATGCCCTTAAGGAGACACAGACTCTATAATGCATTTGTACAACTGGAACAATCTGTCTTTGCATTTTAAACACAATTATTTAAACTATAAACGTGGTTATCTAAACGCACTATGGTTTTCATACAATGCGTTTATTTTCCTGATTGTATGGGTCACCTCTCGGTCTGTAGTTTGTCTTGTGTCTGTACAGGCAAGCACGGTTTATTGTCATGTACGCTCAAGTAAATGTCACTACAAACCTCACTGAAGTGGGTGTTTTGATTTGCTAAATAAACATTAAAGAACCAATATAAGCACTGAAAACAAGTTGCCTGCAGTTAGTGTTCTTTCTAGTAGGTTCATATTCAGAGTGACTTGCCTATTTAAGCACAAACCAGAACTAACCTAAATTACTCTTATAGTCCAATACGTCAATGGTTTTCAACTTTTTTTTTTATTTCTTTTAAATAACTTAATTTAAAATGACATAAACGTAAAAAAAAGAAAATTTCTCTAGTGTGGAGCATTTTTTCTCTTGTAAGGTGTATCCAGTCCACGGATCATCCATTACTTGTGGGATATGCTCATTCCCAACAGGAAGTTGCAAGAGGACACCCACAGCAGAGCTGTAATATAGCTCCTCCCCTAACTGTCATACCCAGTCATTCTCTTGCAACTCTCTCAACAAGCTAGGATGTTGTAGGAGAGAGTGGTTAAATATAGTTAGTTTATTTTCTTCAATCAAAAGTTTGTTATTTTTAAATAGTACCGGAGTTGTGCTATTTTATCTCAGGCAGTAAATAGAAGAAGAATCTGCCTGAGGTTTCTATGATCTTAGCAGGTTGTAACTAAGATCCATTGCTATTCTCACATATGTCTGAGGGGATTACACAGATGAGGTAACTTCAGCGAGAGAATGGCGTGCAGTTTATTCTGCTATCAGATATGTGCAGTTATAATTTTTTCTAGAGATGGAAAACACTAGAAAATGCTGCTGATACCGGATTAATGTAAGTTAAGCCTGAATACAGTGATTTAATAACGACTGGTATCATGCTTACTCCCAGGGGTAATACCCTTATGATATTGCAATATAAACGTTTGCTGGCATGTTTAATCGTTTTTATATATGCATTGGTGATAAAACTTTATTGGGGCCTAGTTTTTTCCACATGGCTGGCTTAAATTTTGACTAGAAACAGTTTTACTGAGGCTTTCCACTGTTATAGTATAAAACTTACAATTGGTGCAGTTAAAATTACAAACTGTGACATCCAGCTTCCCTCAGGAGTCCCCTGTATGCTATAGGACATCTCTAAAGGGCTTAAAGGCTTTCCAAAGTCGTTTATTGGGGAAGGTAGGACCACAGCTTGCTGTGGCAGTTGGTTGTGACTGTTAAAAACGAAATAGACTTTTTTTTTTTTTTTTTTTTTTTTGATCCGTTTTTTGGACTAAGGGTTTAATCATCCATTTGCAAGTGGATGCAATGCTCTGCTAGCCTATTACATACACTGTAAACATTTCGTTTGATTTACTGCATTTTTTCACTGTTTTTCAAATTCTGACAAAATTTGTTTCTCTTAAAGGCACAGTACCGTTTTTTATATTTGCTTGTTAACTTGATTTAAAGTGTTTTCCAAGCTTGCTAGTCTCATTGCTAGTCTGGTTAAACATGTCTGACATAGAAGAAACTCCTTGTTCATTATGTGTAAAAGCCATGGTGGAACCCCCTCTTAGAATGTGTACCAAATGTACTGATTTCATTTTATGCAATAAAGATCATATTCTGTTTTAAAAAAAATTATCATCAGAGGAATCTGACGAGGGGGAAGTTATGCCGACTAACTCTCCCCACGTGTCAGACCCTTTGACTCCCGCCCAAGGGACTCACGCTCAAATGGCGCCAAGTACATCTAGGGCACCCATAGTGTTTACTTTACAAGACATGGGGGCAGTCATGGATAATACACTGTCAGTGGTATTAGCCAGACTACCTGAACTTAGAGGTTAGCGAGATAGCTCTGGGGTGAGACAAAATGCAGAGCATACTGACGCTTTAAGAACCATGTCTGATACTGCCTCACAATATGCAGAAGCTGAGGAAGGAGAGCTTCAGTCAGTGGGTGATGTTAATGACTCAGGAAAGATACCTGATTATAATATTTCTACATTTAAATTTAAGCTTGAACACCTCCGCGTGTTACTTAGGGAGGTTTTAGCTGCTCTGAATGACTGTGATACCATTGCAGTGCCAGAGAAATTTTGTAGACTGGATAAATGCTTTGCAGTGCCGGTGTGTACTGATGTTTTTCCAATACCTAAAAGGTTTACAGAAATTATTAATAAGGAATGGGATAGACCAGGTGTGCCGTTCTCTTCCCCTCCTATTTTTAGAAAAATGTTTTCCAATAGACGCCACCACACGGGACTTATGGCAGACAGTCCCTAAGGTGGAGGGAGCAGTTTCTACTCTAGCAAAGCGTACTACTATCCCTGTCGAGGACAGTTGTGCTTTTTTAGAGCCAATGGATAAAAAATTAGAAGGTTACCTTAAGAAAATATTTATTCAACAAGGTTTTATCCTACAGCCCATTGCATGCATTGCCCCTGTCACTGCTGCTGCGGCGTACTGGTTTGAGTCTCTGGAAGAGGCTTTACAGGTAGAGACTCCATTGGATGACATACTTGGCAAACTTAGAGCACTTAAGCTAGCCAATTATTTTATTTCTGATGCCATTATCCATTTGAATAAACTAACTGCTAAGAATTCTGGTTTTGCTATACAGGCGCACAGAGCGCTATGGCTTAAATCATGGTCAGCTGACATGACTTTAAAATCTAAGCTACTTAACATTCCCTTCAAGGGGCAGACCCTATTCGGGCCTGGTTTGAAGGAGATTATTGCTGATATCACGGGAGGAAAAGGTTGTGCCCTTCCTCAGGACAGGTTCAAATCTAGGACCAAACAGTCTAATTTTCGTGCCTTTCGAAACTTCAAGGCAGGTGCGGCATCAACTTCCTCTAATAATAAACAAGAGGGAACTTTTGCTCAATCCAAGACGGTCTGGAGACCAAACCAGACCTGGAAAAAAGGTAAGCAGGTCAAAAAGCCTGCTGCTGCCTCTAAGACAGCATGAAGGAACGACCCCCTATCCGGTAACGGATCTAGTAGGGGGCAGACTTTCACTCTTCGCCCAGGCATGGGCAAGAGATGTTCAGGATCCCTGGGCGTTGGAAATTATATCCCAGGGATATCTTCTGGACTTCAAAGCTTCCCCCCCAAAAGGGAGATTTCACCTTTCACAATTATCTGCAAACCAGATAAAGAGTGAGGCATTCTTACACTGTGTACGAGACCTCCTAGTTATGGGAGTGATCCATCCAGTTCCAAAGGAGGAACAGGAACAGGGTTTTTACTCAAATCTGTTTGTGGTTCCCAAAAAAGAGGGAACCTTCAGACTGATTTTGGATCTAAAGATCTTAAACAAATTCCTCAAAGTTCCGTCGTTCAAGATGGAAACTATTCGTACCATCCTACCACTGATCCAGGAGGGTCAATATATGACTACAGTGGATCTAAAGGATGCTTATCTTCACATTCCGATACACAAAGATCATCATCGGTTTCTCAGGTTTGCCTTTCAAGACAGGCATTACCAGTTGTAGCTCTTCCCTTTGGATTAGCTACAGCCCCAAGAATCTTTACAAAGGTTCTAGGGTCGCTTTTGGCGGTCCTAAGGCCGCGGGGCATAGCAGTAGCCCCTTATTTAGACGACATCCTGATACAGGTGTCAAACTTCCAAATTGCCAAGTCTCATACGGACGTAGTACTGGCATTTCTGAGGTCGCATGGGTGGAAAGTGAACGAGGAAAAGTATTCTCTATCCCCACTCACAAGAGTTTCCTTTCTAGGGACTCTGATAGATTCTGTAGAAATGAAAATTTACCTTGACGGAGTCCAGGTTATCAAAGCTTCTAAATTCCTGTCGGGTTCTTCATTCCATTCCGCGCCCTTTGGTGGCTCAGTGTATGGAAGTAACCGGCTTAATGGTAGCGGCAATGGACATAGTGCCGTTTCCACGCTTACATCTCAGACCGCTGCAACTATGCAGGCTCAGTCAGTGGAGCGGGGATTACACAGATTTGGCCCCTCAACTGAATCTGGACCAAGAGACCAGGGATCCTCTTCCCTGGTGGCTATCTCGGGTCCATCTGTCCAAAGGTATGACCTTCGCAGGCCAGATTGGACTATTGTAACAACAAATGCCAGCCTTCTAGGTTGGGGTGCAGTCTGGAACTCCCTGAAGGCTCAGGGATCGTGGACTCAGGAGGAGTCTCTACTTCCAATAAATATTCTGGAACTAAGAGCGATATTCAAGGCTCTTCAGGTTTGGCCTCAGTTAGCAACTCTGAGGTACATCAGATTTCAGTCGGTCAACATCACGACTGTAGCTTACATCAACCATCGAGGGGGAGCAAGAAGTTCCCTAGAGATGTTAGAAGTTTCAAAAATAATTCACTGGGCAGAGATTCACTCTTGCCACCTATCAGCTATCCATATCCCAGGTGTAGAGCACTGGGAGGCGGATTTTCTAAGTCGTCAGACTTTTCATCCGGGAGAGTGGGAACTCCATCCGGAGGTATTTGCACAACTGATTCTCCGTTGGGGCAAACCAGAACTGGATCTCATGGTGTCTCGCCAGAACGCCAAGCGTCCGTGTTACGGATCCAGGTCCAGGGATCCCAAGGCGACAGTGATAGATACTCTAGCAGCGCCCTGGTCTTTCAACCTGGCTTATGTGTTTCCACCGTTTCCTCTGCTCCCTCGACTGATTGCCAAGATCAAGCAGGAGAGAGCATCGGTGATTCTGATAGCACCTGCGTGGCTACGCAGGACCTGGTATGCAGATCTAGTGGACATGTCATCCTTTCCACCATGGTCTCTGCCTCTGAGACAGGACCTTCTACTTCAGGGTCCTTTCAACCATCCAAATCTAATTTCTCTGAGGCTGACTGCCTGGAGATTGAATGCTTGATTTTATCAAAGCGTGGCTTCTCTGAGTCAGTTATTGATACCTTAATACAGGCACGAAAGCCTGTCACCAGGAAAATTTACCATAAGGTATGGCGTAGATATCTTTATTGGTGTGAATCCAAGGGTTACTCATGGAGTAAGGTCAGGATTCCTAGGATTTTATCTTTTCTCCAAGAAGGTTTGGAAAAAGGATTGTCAGCTAGTTTCTTAAAGGGACAGATTTTTGCTTTGTCTATTCTTTTGCACTAGCGTCTGGCAGATGTTCCAGACGTTCAGGCATTTTAGTTTGAATCAAGCCTGTGTTTAAACCTGTTGCTCCACCATGGAGCTTAAACTTGGTTCTTAAGGTTCTTCAAGGAGTTCCGTTTGAACCTCTTCATTCCATAGATATCAAACTTTTATCTTGGAAAGTTCTTTTTTTTTTTTGGTAGTTATTTCCGCGGCTCATAGAGTCTCTGAGTTATCTGCCTTACAATGTGATTCTCCTTATCTGATTTTTCATACGGATAAGGTAGTCCTGCGTACCAAACCTGGGTTCTTACCTTAGGTGGTATCTAACAAGAATATCAATCAAGAGATTGTGGTTCCATCCTTGTGTTACACAATCTGGACGTGGTCTGTGCTTTAAAGTTTTACTTACAAGCTACTAAAGATTTTCGTCAAACATCTGCTTTGTTTGTTGTCTACTCTGGACAGAGGAGAGGTCAAAAGGCTTTGGCAACCTCTTTTTCTTTTTGGCTAAGAAGCTTAATCCTCTTAGCCTATGAGACTGCTGGACAGCAGCCTCCTGAAAGGATTACAGCTCATTCCACTAGAGCTGTGGCTTCCACTTGGGCCTTTAAAAATGAGGCTTCTGTTGAACAGATTTGCAAGGCGGCGACTTGGTCTTCGCTTCATACTTTTTCAAAATTTTACAAATTTGATACTTTTGCTTCTTCGGAGGCTATTTTTGGGAGAAAGGTTTTACAGGCAGTGGTTCCTTCCATTTAAGTTCCTGCCTTGTCCCTCCCTTCATCCGTGTACTTTAGCTTTGGTATTGGTATCCCACAAGTAATGGATGATCTGTGGACTGGATACACCTTACAAGAGAAAACACAATTTATGCTTACCTGATAAATTTATTTCTCTTGTGGTGTATCCAGTCCACGGCCGGCCCTGTCACTTTAAGGCAGGTAATTTTTAAATTTAAACTACAGTAACAACTACACCCCTATGGTTCCTCCTTTCTCTGCTTGTTTTCGGTCGAATGACTGGCTATGACAGTTAGGGGAGGAGCTATATTACAGCTCTGCTGTGGGTGTCCTCTTGCAACTTCCTGTTGGGAATGAGCATATCCCACAAGTAATGGATGATCCGTGGACTGGATACACCACAAGAGAAATACATTTATCAGGTAAGCATAAATTGTGTTATTATTATTATTATGCTGCTTCTTGCATATGATTGTGTTTAACGTGTTTGCTACAGTGTATTCCTGATTCATTTTATAGGTGAATACATCCAATGATTCATGTCCCTTTTTTTTTTTTTATTTCCAGGAGCTCTGGCAGAGTGGCTAGCCGACCATCCGGTTATGATCAGTAAAGTTCTACCCCTGGTACTTCATGCATTGGGAAACCCAGAGCTCTCTGTTTCCAGTGTCTCAACATTAAAAAAGATCTGTAGAGAATGCAAGTACGACCTGCTGCCCTATGCTGCCAACATTGTAGCTGTGTCACAGGTAACCTAATTCTGCGCCAAACATGCAATATAAAGTAAGGCTGTGCACTCGCCACTTTTGTTTGCTGCTGAATGTAGAAGAAGGTGGTTGGCTCCCGGCAGTCGCCCCTTTCCGGAGCCGGATTTTCTTGTGAAAGTGCAACATACAAAGATGTGGATTTGTACAGATCTTAGTGTGTTGCACCTTCACAGGAAGAAATCCGTCTCTGGAAAGCGCTGAATGCCGCAAGCACATCCCTAATATAAAGTAGCATTTATAAAAGGGTTATAAGCACATCATGTATTTTCTTGCTACTCTATTCCTCTGAAAGGGACAGAAAATATTAATTTAAATTCCTGCGTAATCTTTTACTCATAAGGATTAAATAACAAAAAAAAGTGTTTTAAACGTTTTTAAAAAATCTTTAATTTTGGATTTAATTACCTTTCAATTATAACTTCTGCCGACCCCCCAACGGGTATATAATATATATGTATGTGTATGTATGTGTGCATATGTATATATATATATATATATATATATATATATATATATATATATATATATATATATATATATATATGTATATATATATATATGTATATATGTGTGTGTGTGTGTGTATGTATATTTATAAATATATATGTGTGTATATGTATGTGTATATATAAATATATATGTGTGTGTGTGTATATCTATGTGTATATATAAATATATATGTGTGTGTATGTATATGTATGTGTATATATAAATATATATGTGTATGTATATGTATGTGTATATATAAATATATATGTGTGTATATGTATATATATATATATATGTATGTATGTAAATATATGTATGTATATATGTATATATATATATATATATATATATATATACATACAGGGAGTGCAGAATTATTAGGCAAATGAGTATTTTGACCACATCATCCTCTGTATGCATGTTGTCTTACTCCAAGCTGTATAGGCTCGAAAGCCTACTACCAATTAAGCATATTAGGTGATGTGCATCTCTGTAATGAGAAGGGGTGTGGTCTAATGACATCAACACCCTATATCAGGTGTGCATAATTATTAGGCAACTTCCTTTCCTTTGGCAAAATGTTCAAAAGAAGGACTTGACAGGCTCAGAAAAGTCAAAAATAGTGAGATATCTTGCAGAGGGATGCAGCACTCTTAAAATTGCAAAGCTTCTGAAGCGTGATCATCGAACAATCAAGCGTT